>NC_079380.1:2433235-2595735 GCF_021018895.1 Seriola aureovittata | reverse complement strand
TGGGACCAAAAAAAAAAAAAACGGAAGCAGAAGTTTCCCCCCGCGTGATGACAGCAAACAGACAAAAACACTTCTTTTTTTGTCTGTTTGCGTGAGAACTGATGAGCACATTGCGGCTCAGCGCACTGTCACTGCGTCACTTCTGATGGCTCCAAAATTAATAACCGTCGGGAAATTTATGACCCTCGTGGGATTAGAGGAAATATTTTTCCTGTGTTCATCCTTCGCCCTTCAGAGGCTGGTTTCAATATGAGTTTAACACACTTCACACAAAAGACTGGAACAGAGCGAGCTGCGCGTTTCTCATAAACAGATACACACATTCACTAATAAATAAGCAGATTCTCTTTCTGCAGAGTTTTGTGAACGTCAGTGAGTTAAAGGTGTTTTGATAAAATAGAGTTTAGTTTAGTTTCTGTTGCAGCTTCAGTGCAAATAATAACAAAATCTTAATCTTCTTTATTTTTAGTGAAACATTTCTGTTATTTTGATTTTTCTTTTCATTTGTCTCTACTTCTTCCTTTCTTCTGTATCTCTTGTTTGACACGCCACCCTTTCTCCTACACCCCACCACCCCACCACCCCACCACCCCTCTTTACAGCTTCCAGGCCGATGTAATTAGCAGAGGCTTCATGTTTGGGACGCATGGGTCTGGTTTAGTGCTGAAAGCTATTCCGAGCTTTTCCCTCTGCAGAGCAGCAGGCATCTCAGCAACTCTTTAAACTCTGCTTTAAAAAAGAAGCTCTTTCTTAGAATTTTGATCATCCCTTCAACCCTCATTTCACCTGTAAATATCAGCGTGTGTTAATTAGTTTAACTTCCTAAAGATCACAGGACAAAAATAAAAATGATCATAAATATCATTAGGTAAAAGTTTCCTTTTTTAAGCAACTATCAAAACACATTCAGGAAGACTGAGAGAGGCAGAGCTGGTTCTGGTTGATTTCCACTTTTACATCTTCTAAATAAAACCTTTAACCGAGAGAAGTCATTCCATGTGGTGAGGTCAGGCTCTTCCTCCAGTCAATCACAGCTCAGTGAAGCCAACAAACAGACTCTCCCACTGGCTGGAGACTGAAAATCAAAAACAAACATAAAATAAAGCAGTAAAGCTTGAGAGTTCTGCTCCCTCAGAGGGGGTTACCATTTTTAAAAAATTAAGTCTGAACAGCTCAGACGAATTAAAAAATAGTTGCAAAAGCATCTCTGATGATGAAAAGCAGAAACCAAGACCACACTGGAACTATTTTCTTCAAAGCTTCTGTTCCTTCATTGCATTATATCAATGACACCATCTCAGTCAGCAGTGCAGTCTCCAGTCTGGAGCACAACTCAAATGTGACTCCAACAACAGATTTCACTCTGGATGTGTTTTTGTCAGACTGAAGCCGTCCTGGGGCTGTGGAGGTCAGACTTAACCGTCGCCGTCAATTTTGGAGTAACGCGTCATCTAAATCAGTTTGTGCAACATTTCGGGCCAAAAAAGCGTCTCTTTGTTTCTGTCTGAGCCCAAAGAAATGCAGCCACAGTCCTCAGGTCTGAGCTGGCAGAGGGGACGATCTTATCACTCACTAGTCATGGGGAGAGTCTGAGCTCCAGCACCTTTTGACAACAGAGAGGGAGAATCTGAATGTGTGTGTCTCCTTCCCTGAGGAGCCAGTCTTTTTCTTAACTGATGTTGGGTGGAGGCTTCGTCTGTCTTCAATTTCACTGGTCATATTTTACGACAATGACAGTCATGCTGCTCGGATGCCAAGGCAATTCACACGGCTAAATATCACATTCACGACAATGTGCTGTTTCTCCCAGTCGGAAAAGAAAGCGCTGTTGTTGTTGTTGTGCTGTGTGGCACCACGGGCAGTGTTAGTTTATGTTTGATTAGATTCTGCTCTACATTTAAACATGTACAGCTGCCGATTCCTAAGCAAGATCAGTCCCACCAGGGAAAAAAAAAGATTGTACTTGAAAAAGTATGAGATAATAACAAAATAAAACAATTGTTTTTGAATCAAAATGTTAAAGATTTAACTATCATCATAATTTGGATTTAAAAAAATAATAACTGTCACAATTTTGACTGATGAAGTTAAAGATTTTGACTTTATTTGATAAAATTTCAACATGATTGTTCATTAATATTAAGAAAAAAACTCACAATAAGGAGTTGGATAGACTGAATCGGTGATGCAAGGCCCTCAGTTGGCTGTGACAGTCTAAATCTTATTTTGTTGTAAGTATTTCTGTTGATGATTTAGCGACAGAGAGCAAAGATCTGACAGGAAGTGTTCGGAAGTCTTATTTTGAAATGAGAAACAGACATCAAAGTTGACCTGTTCTTCATCAAAGCATCAGCTTCCTTCATGGAAATCATCTGTTCTAATGAATTCATTGAGCTTGTGAACACATCACCATCATGACAAAAGAAATTCTGTAATTGTGAAAACCCGAACAGCTGATTCATCACGGTTCATAAAACGTGAATGTGAATAAAGACATTTGTTTTGTACTTATTAGAGTTTGAGAATGAGATGAGATGAGGATTCTCTCTGATTGGTTCACAACTCATCATATGAGATGCTGTGGGTTGGGACCTTGACTGTGGGGCTAAGATGGCTGCCAGTGATGTGCACTGCTCCCTGCCTCTGTCCCTGTGTGGATGGCTCTGGCAGAAAATAGCCCCCCCCCCCGTGTTGTTCCCATGAGCTGAGTTAGTCAGCTGCCATCATCAGTAAATACGTCCTTAATACCCTCTGAAATCAATTTCCTGCAACATGGCCAGTATGTAGGGGATCGATTTCATCTCAGAACAAAATAATGCCTGGTAAAGAGGTGAGGAGAGGACCGAGGGGCGGGGAGCGCTGGGTAGGGATGAGCGGCGCTTTTGTCACACGGTAAAGTGGGTGCTTTGCATTCCCTGGGTGTACAATCACCTCCAGGACCATCCATAACCCTCAAAGCTGTGCTGCGACCGTGGCTGTCACCCCGGGTGACGAACCAGCTGAGGGATGGGGGTGGGGGGCCGGGGTGGGGGGCCCGGGGCGGGGCGGGAGAGGAGGGTGATGCTGGTGATGCTGGATGGTACGCACTCTTTTCCTCAAGGGGGGGGGGGGGGGGGGGGGCGAGAGAGAGAGGATGTGGGTGGCGTGTAGCTTACAGGGCTCTCTCTCTCTCCAGGCTACATCCATGTCGCTACACAGGCAGCATCTAGCCTGCGTGTCACGTGGACAGGCACATGGATGAAAAGATTGATATACCTGTAAAGCTGCCTGCTATAGCCCATGGCCCTGCAGCATGAAGTGTTCTATTGTTGGCCTATTGTGTCTGTGCCTGTGTGTGTGTGTGTGTGAGAGCACAGTGATGAATGCATGGAAACAGTAACCGAAACGGCTACAAGACTAATATCACATCCCATCTCTTTCTCTCTCTCTTTCTCGCTCCCTTTGCAATTTCACCCTAATAGTTCCAGAAACTGACCTCTCATATATCCCAAAGGCACGTTATTACATTTCCCGAAGTCGTATATTATCCACCACCCACCTCAACCCCTTATACCCCATCTCACCCTAGCCACCAGCAGCAACACGCCAATTAATGGGGTTGTTCACCTGGCGTTATAACTTAATAAACTTCGGGGGTAATAACTTTCTTGCTCTGCCCGGCAGCAGCAGCAGCACAAAGACTGAAGTGTAACCTTGTAGTTTATTCTGGATGGTCGCCCAGCACCAGTAACACAAAGAGAATCTGTAGCTGGAAGCTGGCTTAAAATGGATGTGATATTTTTTTAAAGGTAGGATTCTACTGATGTTATTCACACAAGCAATCATTTTAAATACCCGGGGAGGGGACGTCAGACCAGATCTGGACCGCTGCTGCCTGCCAAGATACATCAGGCAGACATGCATCACAGACAACTGAATTCAAAGAGCCCAGGTTAACAGTTTAGCATATTTGAGCCACTGACAGAGGCTGCCACATCCTGCCTTCAAGCCAGGTTGGTGATGTTGGAATTTGGACTTTCCAATGCCCTCATTTAATCAAATTTACCGTTTTGGAAGTGGAAAGAATTATTATTTTAGTGTTGGCAAAAACAGCTTCCTCTTAGGAACATGCCCCTCTTCAGCAACACGTAAGAGAAACCAAGTAATTTGCCTCTAGAAAAACCTGAAACATAAACTATCTTGTTCAAAGTTCCCTCTTATTGTCGATAACAGCAAGAACCTGCAGGAATTCTGCCGTGCTGTAACGTTTACCACAACAGCTCACAAGTCAAAGCTCTGAGAGGAACTTGGCTACTGTCCAGTACGACCTTCAGACAACATGAAACCCAGTGTGCCAACAATGATGCACTTTTTCCCCTGTTCAGTATGCCTGAAGTTACTGTTCGCAGTGGTGTTAACATGCATTGAATTCACAGATATTAGTCACATGGCTGACATCACACTAACTCTGGTCTACTGACTTTGTGGAAATGAAGATTTGAGACTTGGATATATTTTCCCCAAACTATTAAAATGTAGACACAATGAGGAAGTTTTTTTCTGACACTGACGAATGAAAACCGACATCACAACCTGACTGAAATCTAGCATGAACCTTTAAGGAATAGTTCACTTTCTTCAATTATTACAGACCAAAACCAATTTTACACTTTGTTAAAGAAAGAAAATATAACATGCCAATTGGTGCTATTTTGTCACTGCAGGTTAGCTGTTTCCCCCCGTCTCAAGGCTTTATGATAGGATGAGATAAGCTAAGCTAAATTAAGATAAGCTGTATGGGCATGAAAGTGACGTGAATCTAAACATCTAACTCTGCAGGAAAGTTTGACAACACGCCAAAGTTTCCCTTTAACTGTAACCAGAACTAAACTGCCACAAAATGTAAGCAGCCCCGTCTGAAGACAATTTAATGATCATTTAGAAAAGATAATTAATAGATATGTAATTAAAAAAAAAGCTTTTCAGACAGAGGTTGTGCCATTCACTGCAACACAGAGCAATATATTTTAATGCAGCTTATTAAAAACTACCAGCATGTATTTCCAACCAGATTCTCATATACTCAGGAGGCAGTTTCATATTGTTCATATTGTACCAGCTGCTAAACCGAGACCGCACTGACCACCATATATTGAAGTAATGATAGTTACAGCCTGCATGGAGGAACAGTGTTTGCACCCATAAAGTGTTCAAAATGGCTGCCACGCGAACAATAGAAACAGCTTTCAGTTCCTCCAGTACAGCTCCCACTACCTGCCAAACTGACCCACTGCAATACATCCCAAAACCAGCCACAAGAAAAAGTGCTGACGCCCTACAACAGCTCAGATAGACACTTTTTTTTTATTGAGAAGACTCAGAGTTTTGTCCTGTTGGCCAGACTGGGAAACACAGTGTTACTGGTGGAAAGTCTAATAATTCAGACTGGAGGCCGATGGGCTCCATCCAGCCTCTAACCTGCCCTCCTGCCTGATGGATGGCACACTCAGCTGCTGTAATAAGCTGAATGAGTGTGTTTGCATGCATGTGTGTGTGTGTGTGTGTGTGTGTGTGTGTGAGAAAAACAAGGAGAAACATCTGTGTGTAGTGATAAAGTGTAGCCCTATGATTGTGTATAGTGTTTGTAATTTGTATTTCTTTCTGAAATGGCCAGGGTGTGGGTTGGGGGGTTGGGGGGTTGGGGGGTTGGGGGGGGGTGGAGGAGGCCTCCCTTCTTCTGTCCTTCTCGTGCACGGGCTTGCAAACTCACAATGCACGCACACGGATCAAACGGTCTCAGGCTCAGACACATGGATCAGACTGCTCTGGCAGAAATTTCGATTTATAGGACGGGATTAGAGGAGGGAAACAGAGCCCGCTCACATCCAGCCCGGGTTAAAAAAAATATAAGAAATAAAGTTTTTTTTTTTAAATCCAATGAATATGTTTTAATGGAGCGTTTTCCTCGTCTGTCTGAAATAAGTCAAGAAGCTCGGACTGGGCCAAACCCCGCCAAGCGCATGATGGATTAAATGTTGTTGTTAGTGCGAGTGATGATAGAAAAACAGAGCAAACCCGAGTTGTACCGGCCAAACCGTCCGCGGCTTTATATCAAGATGATTGCAATTTCATGACAGGTAAAATATTATTATTATTACAGGGCGCGCAGATGAATAAAACAGCTACTCTCCTGCGACTGTGCGAGCGGCAGACTACACACCATAATAATGTGAAAACAGTTGAGCCCGCTGTGAAATATTATGGAGTAAATATTCAATCAGCTGCATTTGCTCAGTGGTTTGGTGTCGCTTGATTCTAGGCCTGAATTTTAGAGGTAATATTTTCACTTTGAAGCTTGAGATTGAGAGAAGAGTTTTTTTTTAACAGTGATTCTGTTTCTAATGTTAAAACATGTCAAAATAATAAAAGAAAATATAAAAACAATGTTTTTTTTTTCAGATACACGATCAGAAAACGGTATAGTTGAGTTTAGAGAGTGTCCTCTGCTCATCTTCTCGCTGGTCCACAGGAGTACCACCAGGATCCCGCTGCCGGATCTACACAATCCTATCTCTAGAGTCCAGAGTTCTCGTCCTGGCCGGTGAGTCCTGAGTTTAGTCCACGCTGCAGGCTGAGTTACGAGGCGTCTGCTCTACTGAGAACTAATCTCGGCTGCTCTGCGGCTCCGAGCCGCCGGGCCAGTGATGGACGGCCTGACTCCTTTATGCTGTTTATGATTTTGTAGAATAAGACAGGGCCATGTATGTGTGACTGACGTACAGAGGATCATTCCAGCTGATGGACACACAGAGAGATGGTTTATCCGGATCATTGTGTTTACATCTCTCTGCTATAGAGAGCGGTATTTGAACAGAAATATGACAGTATAGGATCTTCCTATAGGCAGACACGTGCCCCTGCCTCTACACAGGGAAATGATGGAAAGTTGTTGGCTGAAGAATTAATATCAAAGCAAAGCAGGAAACAGTGAGGCTCTGTGTCCGACTGGCCTCCCAGAGGAATAACACCACATATTCTGCTATAGGCTACAGTCTAAAGTCTACACTGCTTTAAAATAATCCAGCCTGTCCACGTCCAGCATAAAGCTCCTGAGTGGAGATAATGAGTGTAGATTAACACTTGGACGTGGGCAGGAGGACAGAGACCAGGAGGCCTACAGGTCTGAAGCGGTGTGACTTTGACACGCAGACACAAGAGCGCTGACAGAGAGAAATGAAGATCTACCTCCAGTTTAAAAAAAAAAAAAGGTACAAATCTAAAGCCACTCGCTCCTTTTCAAACCAAGCAGAAGTGCGCATGTCTCGGCAACTATAGCATTCAACAACAACCTGGAGGTTCCCCAAACTCAGCAACGTCCTCTCCTCACCGTCAGCCTGATGATTACAGGATGGAGATGTTTTAAAACACTGCAATATCTCACTATGAGTTTTATTTTTGTTTCTTTTCTCCCGCTTTAATATTTTAGTATAGATTTTATATTCCTTCCGAGTTTCTCACTTTGATTTCAAAGGTTTCCGGAAGCATCCTGACCCCTTTTCTTTTACAAGCCTCTGTAATAACGGGCTGTGTTCCTTTTAGATCACGCATGTTAAGATATAAAACTAATCCGTGAGATTAATTGGGCTCCTGGCAGGTAATCCAAACTAAAAATCATTATAGCTTACTTTTTACTTACTTTCAAACTATCATATGGGGATGACGTAACAGCGTCACCCAACAATAAAAAAAATCGAACAAGCTGTAATAATCCTTTTTGGTTGTTCTTGTTTCTTGTTTTTGTCAAACTGTGTGGATGTTATTTGGTGCATTTATTTATTTATTTATTTTATGATTGGATAATTATCTTATAAATTGTCCATAAGTGTGTGCAGTTATGAAGCATCTCTATCTCAGCTCCGTGTCTGTTCCTACAGGAGCCGGCTGGTCTCAGGGACGATACGGGCAAATATCACAGTAAAGGCAGAGAGCAGGAGGTGGGGGCACTCTGCCTCTCCGGCTCTTTGTTCTTGTTTTATGGCGGCATTAAAAGCTTTTACAATCTCCCATTCTCTGCTCTCCCTCTCCCGCGCGCAATTTCCTGCTTTAATAACTTACTTTGATCCACGCCGTCTTTGTCCTCACTCCCTTCACAAATGTCCTTGTTTTCCTCGAACCGCGCTCCGGGGATGGCGGCTGGATGGTGGCTCAGCTCGCGCACAGCCGTGGATGTCGACTCCAGGATGTACGTGGTGGTCTCGTGCTGCAGCTGTCCGCCGATTTTGGGTGCGATCTCCCCGCCGAGGTGGCCGAGCTGAGGCTCCAGCTTGACGTGCCCCGTCTGGCCCTGCCCCGGGACAGACTCGGAGCCGCGCGGCGTGCAGTCCAGCCATGAGCGTAGGTACCGTGTTTCCGCGGCGGGCACGTGCTGGGCTGGGATGTACGGATGGTAGACAGCGGGGACGCCGCTGGCACCGTGGTGCGGACTGAACGGGCTCCAGGACGACGAGAAGACCGGAGGCTTCGGCTGGAAGCTGCAGGATGGGTAGGACTCGGGATGGGGATGCTCAGCGTGCGCAGCGCCGCCGCCAGGCTGCCGTCCGCCCGCGGCTGCAGCGGAGCTTGAGCCGGAGTACTGGACGCTGGGAAAGCGAGCTGGGGTTGAGAGTTCATCGCTCTCGTGACTTATGATGGAGTCCACGTAATAGTTGCTCAAAGTCCCAGAAATGGACATTCTCGGACATTATCTGCGTAAACGCCGCGAGTTCACTAAATAGAGAACAAGAAGAGAGACATTACGAGATTTTTCTCTCTTCCCCTCTCTCTTTCTCTTCCTCTGCTGTGTCCTCTGCTCGCTCTCCCCCTCCCTTCCTCTGTGTCTCTCCCTGTCTGTCTTTCTCTCTCCTGGATTCGAGCCCCCTTCCTTCCAAACAACTTGCTCACTATAGTGAAACAAAGTGCTACAGCCTACAGTCCTGCACTGTGCGAGGGGAGTGTGTGTGTGTGTGTGTGTGTGTGTGCGTGTGTGTGTGTGTGTGTGTGTGTGTGTGTGTGGGGAGGGTTGGGGGGTTCGGGACTTTGCGCGAGGCGCAAACTGATTGGCCGGACTTTTTCTTCGAGCCTGATAAAGCGTCAATGGAGCGTAAATCAACCTTCACCCCCCCACCCCACCCCTCTCTCCCTCTCTCACTCCCTCCCTCCCTCTCTCTCTCTCTCCCTCTCCCTCTCTCTTTAATAGATTGCCCCTCTTCTAAATAAATTGTCTTGTTTATATGCAATATGCAAAATGAACAGTGCGTCGGTAGATGGAGTCTGTGTATCTACGGCTGCTGTCAAGACAGAATTATAGAAACCCGCGTGTGCTTCGTCTAGACAGCATGAGATGCAGAGCGGAGACAATGGCTGACAAACAGCCTAAAGTGACGCCATTGTTTTTATTTATTTATTATTTATTTATTTATTTACTTAATCAAAATAGATGCGCGTGCATTTTAATGTAAGAGCGCAGGAGAGGCATTACGCTTCTTGTAGAGCTGTGCACAAGCAATCACTTCAATCAATCCCAGCATCAGGGAGTCGGCATTTAAAACACCATTAGTATCAGGGCCAGTAGTCTCACACTTGAAGCGCGCCAGCAGCAGAGACAGGCCCGTGTTCTGTGTACAAGACAAGATAGATAGATAGATGAAATTCACACCTAGGTGTGTTTAATTATTTAGCCGCTCTCTAAATCTGCTCGGGAGCTTCTCTGTGAGCTGCAGAGCGCTTGACACACTTTTATTGGCAGATTAACAGTCATATTTGTTAACGAGCGCCATTAAAGCGGGTCCTGCGTGGTTATGATCCTTGTCTTAACAGCGCAAACTACTTCAACTACTTTTTTGGGGTCCGTTTAATACCATAATAAAATCCTACATGAGGGCGGCTGCTTTGGTTTTATAGGGCTGATATATGGCCTGTGATGGTGCGGACCGTAAACGCGACTGAGGCTGTTGCTGCCTTTTTCCCGGTCGGGTAAAAGGCGCTTCTCACTCAGCGGTCAGACCGCCGAGGGTAAACACAGCTCGGGCCGGAGTTCGGCGGAGGTTTCGAGGACTGAGGCTGACTATGGTGGACTAGGAGATGACCTGGCTCTGCTGGTCTGTGTTGGAGCTCCCGGTGGTGTACAGACGGCAGCGACTGAGGGACACAAGCAGGCATTTCGCCTTTAATGAGGAGAGTGATGAGCAGCTACCGGACTGGCTTTGAGTGCAGACACTTGGCTTCCCCGCTGACCCTTATCAAAGTCACCGAGACTGTAAGTGTGTATATTTCTTTACGATTATCACAGACGTGGAGTCTTGAGTCTTTCGGAGAAGGCAGGCTGCTGGTCGGGGCCATAAATCTGAGCTCTGCGTCGCATACACTGCTAACACGGTTATTTACGACAAATAAATATGAACTACGCATTGCTCATAGGGGCTAACGCCTTTATTTACGAGGATGAAGGTATAGGCTAGAGCGCAGCTGAGGAGAAATGATGAGTTGGACCGCAGACAGACCGAGCGGCTGGCTGAACTTTGAATTCAGGACCCAAACCAAGTGTCCTGAGCCCGGCTTTGGCCTTTGAGCCTGAATCCACCACGTTCATCTGTAGTGGACCTGATTCCAACTCCTGGGCAGCTTCCGATGGATCACAGCGAACCAGTAAGGGTCAAGTCTAAACTTGATTAAATGCTGATGAGCCAAATGTGTAATCTGTGATAATTAAGTAGGTGTCTGCATAAAGTAACAGCTGGGGATTTTAGCTGTGAGCTGAAAGATAAGTCACTTCCAAATGAATACATAGTGTTGTGGAATAGTAGGTATGTAACCTCACTTTAGTGACGGCGCACAAGCTCCCGCTCAGTCCTGGTTCTGTTGCATTTGTTGGTTCAGAACTTGTTTTTCACTTTCACAATCCCAGCCCCGTTGGCAGTGTTTCTGACATGTTTAGTGTAGAAACCGACTTTGTTTTCCAGTGAGAGATGCTCGGGATATTTCGCAGTCAACATGGCCTCTCCTCAGACCGCAGGCTGTGGGATTTTAATTTTCGGAGGGGCCTCCGCCCTGCAGGCCGGGCTGCCAGCGCGTTAATTGGAGACACTGGTGCTGAAGAAGCTTGAAAACATTATCTGCAAAAACCACCTTCATTTTCAACACGTTGCCTCACAGAAGCGACTTGGACAAGTAGAGTCTCCACACTTAGGTCAAAATATAGGCTATGTAATATTGTGAGTATTGTTTTCCTGTGCGCTTTAAAGGGAGCTTCCAATATCATGAAGTTAAAATAGTTTTCCATCAGTCATTACGCAGGGTAACGCAGAGGGATCGGGCCAGAGGGAGGTTATTTATGGGCAAAAACTGAGCTTCTGCTGCCAGTAATGAGAACTGTAGAGTAACATGCAGATTACAGTCTCTCCAGTTCACTCCGAGTCGCTGTTTTATTTCTCTCCAGACTATTAAAGTGATAAAGGATTTAACCATTTCAAACATTTGGGAAATTCACATCAAACTCTCAGCTGATATGAAGAGATACAGTTCTAATAGAGGTTTATTCACAGTGAATGACAGAGACCAGATCAGTGGAATAAGTCTACAAGCCAGGCCACCAATAAAATTATTTACAGTACAATAAATGGTGTTTATGACAGCACACCTTCTCTTCTTTTCCAGCAAGTGATTTGATTTTTAATCCCCCTTAAACAAGTCAGTGAACAACCATTAAACTAGCTGGCTCATTAAAAACGTGATAAGAAACCAAGTCAACTCATCATGAAGGAAATCTTACATTTCAGCGTTGCACAGTTAAAAAAACAAAAAAAAAACAACACAGTGTCTGTGTTGATTTGAAATATACTGACATTTGAATTCCAGCCGGGAATTTGGTTTCTCTGCATGGAGCGAAAGCCTCCATCCACACCAGTGGACCAGGATTTAGAAAAGCATAGCCTACATTTACACCGCATTTCTAATTTCACTTCACACACATCCACAGGGTATCTTATTTTGAAAGTGAAATATTGTCTAAATATTTTGGGATGGAGAATCTGCCCGTAAAAACAACCGATCACATTATAATCAGTTAAAAGTTTTATTTTGGGTTAAAGTTTATTACACTTTATTAATGCCGAGGGACAAACAGTCTGAAACTTCGTTCACATTCAACCTCGTGAAAAGGTGACATTAACACGTGCCCCGTTAATATTCCAGCAGCTGTAAAATGGAGAAAAATGTAAAAAACGACAGATTTCCTTTGACAGGGATTTTTTTTTAAGTAGATGTGGAGACAATTTCAAATTACAGCGCAGTCAAGTCAGAATATTGTAGGTTACTGATTTCATTGTAATAAATTCAAGCTTGTGTACAAAATGTATAGCCAAGCATTATTATTTATCACATATCACACAACGAACACATTTTTTTATTTCATTATAAAATTTTACTACGGAATAATTGAGGAAGACATTTGAAATAATTTCTCTATATGATGAATTTATTATTGTAGTGCGTATAAGAGACTGTTCATGGAGGCCTGTTACATTAAAGCGGGCGAAACAGACAAAATTGCGAAAATAATTAAAATGAGGTGATTTTTAATCATTGTTTCATCAGATAATACATTTATTTTCTTCAATCATAGTTTTGTAAAATATGACGTGCTTGTGGAAAAAGGCAAAGGCTCTGAAGCTGCTTCAAAAATACTTTATTGTTCTAGATTTAATTTAATAATTTAGGTCTATGAAGAAAGATGTCGAGCCCAGCTGATCAATAGTCTATATATAACGTTATGAAGAACATGACTTTGTTTGTATAATACGTGCGCATTTATAGTATTAACATTTCATTACAATTAGATTTTTTTTCCCCATAATATTTCCGTGCACTGAAACCAATATTGGATTCTTGGAAATTTATAAACGTATAAATTCAAAGATAAAGGGTAAAATAGTAAATTAAATGATGTGATCTCGACTGATGTAGGCTAGATATGACTAAATATTCATTCTAGTCCTCCAAATGAATACGCGTTCTTATGTAATGTAATTTAGGCCAATACTTACCGCAGCAAACACTAAGTTCTGTAGTGTAAAGATAAATCATGCAACAGCATCATTTGTTAGGACTGATTCAGGCTTTCTACTCTGATGAAAAAGCATGAGTAGCTACGGAACAATAATGGCTCCTGAGCATGATAACCTGTTTGATTGAAACACGCTATATATCTTAATAACAGCCAGCCTGCGCCTCATAGATCATGCACAGCATCACATTTCTCAGTTGAAACTCCTGAGGAGGCTCCGGGCGCTCTCCCCAAGCCTCTTTACAGCTCAGATGCTAACGTTGTCTTTGTAAACTAAGTCAGTAGAGACTTATTAACTGACGGTCCACCCGAGCAGGGGAGAGGAAAAATGCATCATAATGTGGGATGAGGCCTGAGGAATTATCCTGAGACACATCTTACTGAGGAAAAGTCCAGCTGCCATGCACAGTGTGTGTGTGTGTGTGTGTGTGTGTGTGTGTGTGTGTGTGTGTGTGTGTGTGTGTGTGTGTGTGTGTGTGCGCGTGTGTGCGTACATGTGTGTGTGTGTGTGTGCGTGGAGTAACTCCACTTCCTCTATGAATACATTTTCAAACATTTTGTTTATTAAGCTTATTAAAAAGTCTTTGAACCTTTGATGTAGAATGACGTCACTCCCACAAGAAAATATGAACATAGCACAGTGTAACATGTATGTATGTTGTGTTATTCATGTTGGAGGAGTATGGATGCGCCACCACTGAGAATGTGATTAAGGGACGGACTGTGTTGATCTGGAAAGACTCACTTGTGAAGGGCAAGTGGAAAGACTTTGTTCATATCTGGAAAATCATCAAAGATGTTGATTTAACCTGAAAGGAAATTGTAAAAAACCACAGGGAAATATTTTGTTTTTTTGTTTTCTATCTCATATCATTGCAACTTGATTGTGTGTGTGTGTGTGTGTGTGTGTGTGTGTGTGTGTGTGTGTGTGTGTGTGTGTGTGTGTGTGTGTGTGTGTGTGTGTGTGTGTATGTATGTGTGTCTGAGTGTAATGTGTGTATTTTTGATGACAAACTGTTGTGTATGTTGCATTGTGTGAAAAGAAAATGACAATAAACATATTAGGAAAAACACTTGTGTCATTAATTCTGCAATAGAAATAAAACAGAAAGTTGGTCCAAACATTGCGACAGAAGTTCCTCCAGATGTGTCGCCCTTGTAGTTTGATTTACTTTCACTTTCTGTCCAGTTCATCCTAAACCAGCTCCATGTGGTTTAAGTCTGGAGACCGTGCTGCTCTTTATCATGTAAAACCACAATTAAGTTCTATTCTGATGTTTTAGGGTAATTATCCTGATGAAAAATAAATCATTGGACAAATGTATTTTCATTATGTTACCTATATTCCAACTAAAAAATCAACTAAAATCCGTTCACATTGATTGTAGTGAATTAAAATGTTTGTCCTCATTTAGTCTAGTAAAATTCAGTTAAGTTTAGTTAACATTAGTCAAACAGGTTAGTACAACAAAATTCATCCTTGTATGATCTACTACTGGTTTAGTCTGTTCTAAAAATGCCTCCTTACAATCTCCTTATAAAATACTAAACAATTTTAACAAAAACTTTATTCATTTATTTTAGCTGTTTTCTCCCCCTTAACCACTCCATACCACACATTCCTTCAGGTATATTAACACTGACTCACAGGCCTAAATTTACCTTCATGCCACCTGAGAAAACCAACAGTCCTGTAATCACACTGTTCTGAAGGGTGGTTGACCCAAACCTCAACGCTGAGATACCAGCTGAGAGGAATAAATGAGATTTTAGTATGTAACAGGTACATTTAGAACCATTCCACCCACAGCAATGCATGTAGACTATAAAGCTTATAGAAGCCAATTACTACTGGGATATTGTCATTTTTAACTTAATTACCATTTTGTAAACACGGAATAATTACAATCTGATGAAACATGACAGCAATATTTCTTGCACTGTCTTTTTGCGATAGGATTAACACCTGACTAACCTTGTGTGTCACTTGCCTTTTTCATCACCATTCTGATATATACAGCACCACTTCCTGCCGTACAGTCCTGATGATGCATCAGAGGGAGTAAAATACTGTTTTTTGTTTTTTTTTTTACAAAACTACCTTTGCTCAGACAGAGGGTTTGTAAATTATCAACAAAAGTTGGGAAACCTGTAGACATTGTTTGCATTAATCTTGAGCCCTGAAAAAAGGCCTGTTTTCTATTAAATTTAGATTGGAGCCCTGACCCCATGATCCAGTGTTGGTTAGCCCATGCCTTGAATTTTCCTGGAGGGTCCATTCTGTCAAAATCTCTCAGCCGTTCCTCCACATTGAGCCGTTCCATGCTCAAGCAGTGTTTGTCCAGTTAAAGCTAAAAATACACATCAGTTAGAATAATACTGTAGTGGAGTGATATCTCTGGTTACATCTGATCTCAGAGCAGCGTTCTGTCCCACAACGGATCTGATGCCTGTTTGTATTCATCATGTAATTCACTACCCTCTTGTGGTGGTAGCAGGTTATTGTCTCTGGAGGCTAGCTTGACATCCAGCTGTTGTGTCTTTAGTTTTTGTGTGTGTGACTGTGTCCCATTGACAAAGTCTGGAGCTGGTCAAGCAGAGAGGACAGCAGAATTTTTAGAAGGTTTGCGCATTGAGGATAATCCTGGGATTTTAAATGGGTGACTAGCTATAGTCAAAGTGTACTTGTCAGGCTGTGCTTGACTCAGCTTCTACTGCTCTGAGATCAATTATGATAATGTAGCATTATACGCATGCACAGACCTGTGTGGAAACTAAACTTGCTTATAGTGCGCTAAGCAGCAGCAGCAGTAGCAGGTAAACGGGCAAATTACTCTGATTTATCATCTCTGTGTGAGGTCTGCTGTAAGTTTGAGAAGTTTGAGACAGAATATTGTTACAGGAGTAGAACATCTCTTTTCAGGAATAGATCAGTACGTAGGTTGTGTGTGTAGCAGGTAAGAGAGAGAAAGAGAGAGAGAGAGCAGTGAGGCTGGTGACCAGGGAAGAGATAGCAGTTAGCAGTGTAGCTATGAACGTACATTGTGATGTATGTGCACTTTAGGTTGTTTGTCCGTAAATAAATGCTACAACTCCTCAAGACTGAAGATCCTGCGTCTCCCCTGTGCTTAAACTACAGTCCAGATGATGAACCAGGAAAGATTAACAACACCAAAGCTGGTAAATACAGGATTCTACATTGTCATTGGAGTGTGTCATTGTCAGCTAATTGTAAATGTTTTGAAGATTACCATAGCTATTATTTTTTAGATATTTTTCCCCTATACTGTCAGTTCAAGTGAATAATCTTGATACTACTTCAGGATTTCAGAAAGGTGAAGATGTCCAGGCAGAGAGCAGCAAAATGCAGGAGAGAGACTTTCAGCACAGAATCATGAGTCAGGAAAGGCCATGAATTTAAGAAAGGTTTGCTGGTGCTACTGTCATGAAAAGGTATGTTTCGGTCTGGGCCATATTTTTCTTGTTGGTGTAGTAAACCTCTGATTCACAGATTGAGATGGTTTTTGGAGTGGTGGTAACACATCCCGTGATGATTTCCACCTCTAGTCTCTGCCACTCAGGTGTTGTTGGCCCTGTTGAGACTCTCAGGCTGAAATTCTGCAATAATTCAGGGCAAAGTCTCTTACTGAGACCGGAGCACAGTGTTTCTCCAGCATCTCCAGCACCAGCTTGTTGGGCATCAATAGGCGTTGGCCAGGTCTATCCACAGCACCACCAGATCACCCCTGTTCTCCTTATCTTCTCTGAGGAGCTGTGTGGCCACATCTGTGTGTTCCAAAGAGCCTTGTACCAGGGATACCACTGAAGTGTCTGCGTATCCAGAGTTCAGCCTGTCGCTCAGCTACAATGCTGAAGAAAATCTTGCCTTCCACACTGAACAACAGGATGATTCTGAACTGCCTGAGTCCTCCTCTTTCGGAGTCCACGCTGCTTCTGCAAACCACCACTGATGTGCTGCTTTGGTCCTTCTCTGATGACCTTAAAGATCCTTCAAAGCTGGTGTAGCAGCTTGATGCTTGCACACCTTGTAGGATGTTCTACTTGGTCCTGGCACTGACCTGGATATTGCTTTCTTCACCGCATCCTCGACTTCTTTTCAGGAATGGCTCCCTCGGGTGAAGTTCCTCAGCA
Source organism: Seriola aureovittata (assembly GCF_021018895.1). Classification (NCBI taxonomy): domain Eukaryota; kingdom Metazoa; phylum Chordata; class Actinopteri; order Carangiformes; family Carangidae; genus Seriola; species Seriola aureovittata. Next base: position 2,578,505 of record NC_079380.1, on the reverse strand, counting down.
GGCTTATCATGGCCTCACAGTTTCCTAGGTCTTGGTCTCTGATGTTGTCACTGAAGGTGTTGTGGAGGTGTAGGTTAAGCTCCTCCTTCAACCAGGCTAGGATTTCACTGCGTGTCTGCCGGAGGAGCTGCCTGGTGGATCCAAATGGGTTGTGGATGATGTCAGTCTCCTGAAGTCAGTCAACTTCCTAGACCTCTTCCTCCACTGTGTTGCTCAGCTCTATGCAGGGTTAAGAGCCTCCTCCTGAACATGAGATGAAACTCTGCGAGTGGTACCCGCTCCTCAATAGCTTCCTTGTGCTGCTCCTTCAAGGCTTTTCAAGTCTTTCCCGATTTTGTGGATTTTTCTTGGTGCAGAGTTTCTTCACTCCACTGTCTTCTTCAACACCAAACCTGTCAGCAGTTATGCTCACTATGATGGTTGTCATAGTTTGCAGCCTTCTCTCTGCATCCCCTTTTGCTGTTGTTTCCAGCACCTTATCTTCATCCACATCAAACTTCTGCCACTCTGTTGTTTGTGGCCATCCTGATCCTTCTGTCCCTGCTCAGATCTGACATTAACATGTGTCTATGGTGTGAATAGATCCAAGACACATTGAGGACGCATTTGAAATCTGATCACTCGGACCACATTCAGAGGTGGTCTGGGCTCTGTGGGGTGCTGCCACGCCCAGCTCCTCCTGTGTCTCACCAGCTGCTAGACCTGGTGTAGTGTTTTTAGTCTCTCCTTGCATTTCATACTTGACTGATAGATCACTGTGCCTTTCTTAGATCTTGCCACACATACAGTGAGGGTGTTCCTTCTTTCTCTGATCCATGGCTTGCTTTGGTTGCTCCTTCACAGAGGGTGTGGTTAGAGCTGTTAACCCACACCACCCACAGTTGATGTCTTTCCGAGCAGTCATCTCTCATTCCAGTTGTCACCAATCTCTTCTTGTTTGTCAACCAGCCTATTCCTGGAAGCCACTGGTTTCTCCAGTCTGAGTCATAATTAAACATATACTAATGCTAAGTAAGGGCACATCGTCAGTGATGTATCCTGAGGTCATCAGGTGTTTCATGCCTTTTCAACATCAGACACCCTCACTCAGGCCACATAGCTGAGGTCAAACCTTAGCTTATCTCCTTGCTGCACTCTTCCATGGATTCTCTCTCTTAATCCAGAGCCACCTGGGGGCTTTCTCATGCAGCAGCCTCTGTGTGGCTGTAGCTGGCCCTCCTCCTCCTCTCACCTGTGATGCAAAGCACAGTGCAAACCATACAGATGGACTGTACTGCAAAGCCTCTGTACCCTAGCTCCACAGGCAAGCACCATTCCTTCCTTATCTGTGGCAGTCGTTGACTAGGTACACAGTACAGGACTGTGACACCAGAATCTGGGGTTATATCCACAGTCCTGTCTGTGGTTGGGTATAGGCAACAAGAGCCCTTTGGTTAAGGTCAGAGAAAGAGTGTGGTTTTGGTTAAATGTAAATAAACAGGTTGTGTCTGAAGTCAGTGTAAACATTTTCTGTATTAAACCACACCAGGATCTTTACCAGGACCTGAACCAAGAGCTATGAGAGTCTGAACAGAACCATAAAAAGTTTAATAAGGCGGGAGAAGAGAGGCTCAGAGCCTCCTCTCTTCTGACTGGTTCACCGACCTGTTGTTACTAGAGCTCCAGAGAGAAGCCTGGGAGGAAATGTAAAACTACATTGAGATGGTTTTTGGTTCTTTAAACCACAAATATATCTTCTTATGGATCAACACTTCAAATAAAACACTGGAAAACTGTAAAATATTCTTTAAGTACTCGAATACTTTAGTTGGCTACAATTTTGATGTTCTGACTCTTTTACACCACCACATTTTAAAAGGTAATATTGCATGTTTTACTCCACTAGATTCATCTAACAGCTGTATGTACTTGGCACATTCACATTTTACATAAAAAAGAGTTTATAAAATATGATGCTCGTTATGGATCAAACTAATGTCATCTATGTCGTGCTTCAAATGACTTCCATCTTTACCAGCTCCAATAAGAAGTACTGCTTACACAGGCAGTAACATAGTCATATATAAAATGATGTCCCATGAAGTTTTGAGCTACTCAGGCTACAATCACTGCTCATCTCCTGCGGATGTAATCGAACTAAAGTTGAAATTATCCCACAACCCTCGGGCTCATGCTTAGGAGCTTACAACATTTCTAAAAACCAAACTAAAAACTAAAAACTTTCTGAAAACTGCAATATGATGATAGGGTATATTATATGTGATAAGATGATACTTCCATGTCATTAATTTAAGTGGTGATACAGGAATTTCTGATTACAGCTCTTATGTTGAAACTAACAAACTTATTATTGAGGTAATGATTAAACATTGTGAATTTAAATAAAATGCACCATTACTTTTTACAGTGAAATGCTTCATTTACAGTCTATATGTCAATAACAACCTACACTGTGTGTTTGATGTGATGTTGAGAGAACAGGGAGCTCGTACAGGTGGCTGCACTGGTGCCAGAGCACAGTCAGACAGTGAACTGTGGTTGTTAAATGTTAATGTGCTATTAAATGCACTGCAAATTATACGGAGACCCTTGACCGCTGACACAGGAGAGAAAGAGGGAGCACAGATTTACAGCTTGATGGCTGCACGCTGAACTTCATAAAACATATTATGTTTGAAAATGAACAGCGCAGGGTTCATCATCACAGCACTACAGAGGATGCACAAGGAGAAGAGGGAAGGCCAATTCCATCTGACCTCTATCTGACACACGCACACACACACACACACACACACACACACACACACACACACACACACACACACACACACACACACAGACAAATCCTGTGAAAACAAATGTTAAGCATGTCTAACCTTTATGCCAGAAAATTTAATTTAAGGGTCTCATACAGTCTAAAGGTCTCTGTCCATGTGTAGTGTGATTATAGATCAGGTCTAGGTTCTATATTAATACTGTGAAAGTATCAAAGCCTCAGTCCACAGAGAAATGCACACAGCCTGTATTCAGACACTGAGCCTTAAAACCAGCAGTCAGGACTTCAGGAACTTTGTGATGTCACAACGCCCCGCCCACCTGGACCCACCATCCAACCTTGCAGGATTTGGTTTCTCTCAGTGTTTACCTGAAATCTGCTGTTTTTTATTAGATCACTCAGAAAACAATCAGTCAATCAGAAGAGAGGATAATATGATATAATATAATATAATATAATATAATATGTCTTTCATTCAAAATTTTACTTGAGTAACTTTTAGATCAAAGTACCAAAAGTGACAGTTTTCATTATACAGAATATTATATATATATATATATATGAATTTTTATATATAGTCATATAATTATCGATGCATTAATGGACATCACTTTAATGTTACAGTTGCTAAAAGTGGAGCTACTTTTTTATATACTGCTACTTAGCTGAATTTATAATGATCAATCACTACTCATATGTTCAGTGAATTTTGTAGTAACAAGCTGAATCTAAAAAGGGGAATTGTTTATGTCCAAACTGACAGCCATTTTAGAGGAAGAGCTGATGAATGTATAAGCTGTGTAATAGAGTTGTGGAGTTGGGGGAGCTATTTTTGATCCCCTGGTTCCAGAAGTACTAATTTCCATTTATTTTTCCTACAGATGATGTTACATGACTCACAGTCGGAGCTCCTCTACAGCTTGGAGCAGCTTCAGACTCTTAATCATCTTTCCAAACGATGAACAACTTTACAGAATGTCAGGTTCTTTGATTCGAAGATAGTAGATACAAGCTTGAGTGCATAAAAACTTTTAGATAGATGTTAATGCTCAAGGTGCATTTCAGAAAGAAACATACACTAAGGTTAGCGGTTTGTGACACGTGCCACTGAAGGAAGGTCGAAGCTGAAGATTATGCTGTTCAGAAAACTGAAATACAATCTGCTGCTTAAATCAGGTCACTTTTAAATCTGAGGTCAACTCTGGTTCAGTAACACTAACGCTGCATTTTCTTAACAACTGCAACAGCAAATCACTCAGATTCCTAACTGGCTTCTGCTCCCTTCCAACAGGCCATGAGGCTCATGGGTATTGTAGTATTTACAGCAGTCTGTCATGATAAAATATGATTTATGAATCAGAAACAAAGTGAAATAAATATACACTGATGGGAAACATATATGATCATCTGGAAACATCCTGTGTTTCTGTAATCAGTCACATTGAGGACATTGTTGAAAGGAAAATTGAAATGGGAATCCAGACTGAAGAAAAACACTTCTATTTATCCATAGGATGATGTTGTTACTTTGCAACAATAACTGCTTATTGACTTTGGATGTGTGCAGGCCAGGAGGAAAACTGCACTCCTCTGGAAAACTATGAACACAACTTCTGCAGGAATGTTGAGCTTGCAGCTTGTTTTTCCTGGGAGAGAGCTTTTTTATTTTGAAGTAATTTTTAGGGCGTTTTTTTGTCTGTGTTTTGACAGCGACAGAAATGTTGGGGAGAGAGAGCGGATGGCAGGCAGCAAAGGGTGGGACATCTATCTATCTAATGAAAATATTCTAGATGTCTTATGCATCACTCATTCTCAGAAGAGTCACCTGCTGTATTTGGTGTCTTTGAGCATTTTGCTACTACAATGCAAAGCAAAGGTCTGTCTGTAGGTTTGGACTGTGTGGCTGCACAGCTTGAATATGTAATGACTTACACATCAGTGAGGTTCAGAGGATTAAAGGAATAGTTTAATATTCTATCAGAGAGTGAAATGAGAACATCAATATCAATCTCGTGTCCGTGTGTTAAGTAAAGAACTGAGGTTAGTATGTGGTTAGCCTAGCTAAGCATAAAGACTGGCAGCGGGGGGAAACAGGTCGTCGGGCTCCGTCTAAAGATCACTGATTCAGGACACTGTATCTCATCACTTTAAACTTTCTTTCTTCAAATATGTATGAAAGAGCAAGGCCAGTCACACACACACACACACACACACCATGTTCATCATTTTGCTTTCCTCAGTTACAACAGTTATATTGTATGAATTTACAGATACAGTTTTTTTTCAATTGCTTTCACATATTTTCTAAACGAGGTCTCTTTTTTTCAAAACTCTGCACACACATCCAAAAATCACACACACACTTTACCATGCCCCATCATTGCCATATTTTCTTCTTCTCCTGTGTTTTCTTTGAAGTGCTGATCCATAAGAAGATATATCTGTGGTTTTAAGAACCAAAAACCATCTAAGTGTAGTTTTACATCTCCTCTCTCAGGCTTCTCCCTGGAGCTCTAGTAACAACAGGTCGGTGAGCCAATCAGAAGAGAGGAGGCTCTGAGCCTCTCTTCTGATTGGCTGACTGTTTGCTGAGTGATCCAATAAAAATATAGAAGATTTCAGGTAAACACTCAGAGAAACCAAATCCTGTAAGGTTGGATGGTGGGTCCAGGTGGGCGGGGCTTGGGGCGTTGCTGAGAGCGGTTTTAATGCTCAGTTTCTGAATACAGGCTGTGTGCATTTCTCTGTGGGCTGAGACTATTAATACTTTCACAGTATTAATATAGAACCTAGACCTGCTTTGTAATCAAACAACACATGGACATCAACCTTTATACTATATGGACCTTTAAGCTGCTAAACACTCCACTGTGTTCACCAGCCGGTCTCTCACCGTGTCTCTCTGCTGTTTGCTACTGAGCAGCAGACAGTGGGTTTTTAGAGCAAAATGACACCATGAAGGTGGTGAGAGTGTTGTGGCATATTGCTTTGCTACATTTTCACCAACAACTTTTATATAACAATAATTATCCCACATTTGAAAACTCCATGCTGGTGAAAATGTGATTTTATCATTAAATGATATCCACGTCAAATACAACAGACAGGGCTGCCAGAGACACCAGAGAGAAACATCACATATTTGGAATCACCACCTAAGTGACTTAGTAGCTGTGACCACATTAGATTTCACATTAAAGAAATACGTTTTTGTAAAAGCCATCAGATTCTCCATTTAGAAACATAGAAAAAAAACATTTTGACTACTGGACAAAGGGGCAGTGAACAGATGACAGAGGTGGTCTTGTGCTTGGTTTCCTCCTCTCCTCAGTGTGTTGGTGTGCAGCTGGTGTGATTCAGGCAGTTTCAGGTTCCTGTGATCTTAAGCACCCAGCCCAACAACTTGAAACTACCTACATCACACAGCCCCTGTATGAATCCAGTGACTCTACTCATGGTGAAGGTGGAAACACTCCAGCTGGTTCCAGGATTTCACACAGGATCAACACTCGACATCAAAACCGACAGAGTAGAAACTGATTTAACAATAGTGAGAATAATCTCTGAAACAAACAGAGCATGTGACACTGAATCTCTCAACATGTTCTCAAAACTTAATGACAATATGCAGGAGGTCTGACTACGGTGGCCGACAAGGACCAATGCTCTGCAACAGCCCAAAACACTTCCAATAGGAGAAAGGAGCTGCAAATTCGGAAACGATGCAGGTTCAAAAGCACATACGAAAATAGAAAAGAAATATAACAACAGAAACGTGCTGCAGGAAGCCAAAACAAATACAAAAACGATGCAACAACAAAAACACACAAACCGCCAAAACAAATGCCACAGAGAAAGCGGTGCATATTCAGACAACGCAACAGAAGTGCTCCCGGCCTCTAGGGGGACGGCGAAGTGGAACATCTTGAGCATAAGCTTGAGCTCCGAGCTGAGAGGCCAGACCTGTGACCAGTCCTCTGACCTTTGACCTTTGACCGAACAAGAGAATAAGAGGGAAGAAAGAAGAGGCGACATAAAAAGGCGATAAAACGCGAGAAAAATGTTTGTTTTCTTTTCTACATTTGGTCGTAGTTTTTACAATATTATAAAAGAGCAACAGATACCGTAAGAAGCGTTAGCATGCTTACATACAGTCTCTGGGTGTTAGACTTAGAGCTCCCCCTAGAGGCCTTGAGCACTTCCATTGTGTTGTTGGATATGCAGCGCTTTTCTTCTGGTCTGTGTGTTTTTGTTTTTGCATTGTTTCTGAATTTGCAGCCTGTTTCTCCTAATGGAAGTGTTTTGAGCCGTTGCAGAGCGTTTTTTTGCCCTTGTCGGCCACCGTACCTGACACGTCCCAGCAGGACCGGACCAGCATCAGAGCTGGATTATCAACAGGAGTTTTGTTTAGTTTTGGAGACAGGTCAGGTTGTGAGGGAACAGTCAGGAGCAGCCACAGAGATGAACATGAGGACATTCTCAAAACTTTGACCATGACATACAAAGACAAAAAGGCTCTGTGTGCTTTCAAACTAAACAGGGCTGCACATCTTATTAGGAGTCTGAATCTGATTAGCAAATTTCATACCATTTTTTGTTTATTAAATTATAAGTCATCTTTTGATTAATAGATATGTCAGTGTTATGATGGGTGACTTTCAGGTTGATGGTTTAGATTTTCTTGCTAAACTGTTGCCTTATTTGCCTCTGACATTTGCAACAAATTCACTTAGTGAGTACAGTGTTATCAGAACCAATAGAACTGATGGAAAAAGAAGAAGAGTTTCCTTCCATCTGTAAAGGTTTGTTCAGGCACAAAGCAAAGCTAGTTTTCACTTTGTGTCATTCAGGAAAATGTGCAGCTGGACCGTTTATGGCCTTTATTCTCCCCAATGTACAAAGTGAACAGACATTAGCTGTGACACATTAATGAATGCATGCATCCGCGCATCAGTTCATATTTGCATTTACTCATTCCTTTCCATTGACTTTGATTCTGCTGTCACACCAATGCTACACTCTCAACACACAGGAAGGAAATGAAGTTAACACGTGAGGAAATTTGTGGCTGTTCATTGTTTCAAATGTTTATGACTTTACAGAACAATTTACACACAAAGTCTTTGCAGCATTTGGTTCTTTCATCTTCTCTCTCCACAACCATGATGATCTGGTTTTCGCATTCTGCTTTGCTTCCAGTTCACATTAGTGGAACACACCTAAAGAAACCACACGAGGTTTACATTTATATATATATATATATATATATATATATAAATATATATATGTATAGTCATCTGAAAGAAAGACAAATGTAAATCCTTTTAAAACTCACTTCAGATGCCGAGACTTTGCAGCATTGCTTTCCTGTGGTTATACTCAAATGATTAGAGTGCATGTGACTGAATCCAGCAGCAGGAGGTCAGACTGCTGCTGTAAATCACATCTAACAAGTAAAATCCCTTCAGCACCAGGTTCCTGCTCGGCTTAATGAATATCCAACTGCGTGACCCTGGCACGTAAAGAAGTTTGGGAACCTCTGGAGCAGCAAGGTGATAACACATGATAAACTTTGTGAGGAAACAGAGACGGCCTGAGGTCGGCTGGCATGTGGGTTAAGTAAAAGAATTCAATTTAGGAATGATTTCAGAGGATGGTTTTGTGGACGAGGATGCCTGTGAGAGGATGTGCATTTCAAAGACAAAGTTGATCATCAAAAGAAAGTGAGACAGACAGGAAGGACGACAAAGGAGGAGGACTTCAGGAGGAACAAACCTTCTTTGGAGCATCTTTTGTTGACCACCATTAGGAAATAAGGGCAATAAGGCGGCCATAAAACCACACCACTGGTACAACCACCTCCTCCACTTCCTCCAGCCTCCAATAAACTGGTCAGTCAATTACCCCATATAAGTGAAGGTGGGAGAGAGACACAGACAGGACAAAGAAAGGCATAATAGAGAGGCAGACAGGGGCGATGTGAAGCAGGAGACAGTGTGGCGCTGTAGAAATGCTGCCGTCTCAACATGGCGCCTGCAAACCTGCAGCCGAGGCTGTCCTCCCTCCTTCCCTTATGACTATTTCCTCCATCTTTCTTCTTCCATTTGGTCTCCCTGTTTGTTTCCTTGTGTTCTCTGCTGCCTGTCTGACTCAGCTCTTTGTACTCGCTCTATTTTCTCTTCACTGAATTATGGTCGGCGCTGCCTCCCTTTTACTCCAGTGTCTTTTCTTTTCCTCCTCTCCTTCCTAACAAACGGACGGCAGCTGGCTATTGCAGCGGCAGAGGAAGTTCAGCCATGTGTTCCTGATCAAAGCTCCACATTGAAGTCCTGCGGGGCACTTCTCATGCGACATAATGACTCAGTGTCGCGTTTAGCCTGCAATCAAACAGAGTGACGGTCAGGGTGAGCGACATAGCTCTGTTGCTAACTCACTATCCTGTCACAACAAGTTGAAATGTCCAACTGCAGAACCTCATCATACATGTTTGCACATGTCCAACAACTCATCTTAACTGGGTAAGCCAATTAGATATGTACACTGCAAGACGATACCGCTATCGGTCAGGAAACAGAGACTGCAGGAGCCAATCACTGCAGCTCTGTCAGTGCATCTGATACTGATGATACACCACAGCCTGGTGTCGTGGTGGAAGCCACAGTGTGTGATGCTTTATGCAGGAGTGAAACACGGACCCTGTGGACCAACCCAGCAGTTTCTGACATTAAACTAAATCACTACGACAGTGATCCTTTCAAAAATCTGAAATTAGGTGTGATTCCATTAACCCGCTTAATGCACAATTTAAAATTGCGACCTTAAAAACGAGTTATGGAAACACACGAGTTTCAAAAACAATAGCAATATTTTGCAAAAATTGTTTGAAAAATTGAAATGGAAACACTATTTTTGCACTCAAGTCATGGAGCCAGTTCCAACCAAGAGGCAGACTGCTGGAAAAACCTTGTCACATTTAATTGGAAGGATATCGCGAGAGCAGAAAACCCAGCTCTGTTCACATGACATCACTCAATGGAAACACAGACAATTGTGTTTTGTCGACTTTTCTAAAAAAAAAAAATTGCTTCTATTTTGTGTAATGGAAACTCGGTTATTCATGGCAAAATAAAGTAAGAATAACAGAGTACTGGGAAACAGTACTCAAGTAAAAGTAATGTTACTGCAAAGATTTTGACTCCAGTAGAAGTAAATGTAGAGATGTAGTCAGTCAGTTAAAATGTTCTCTCAGTCAACGTGACTGTCGCATTTTTAAAAAGGGGGAGGGGTACAAAATGTTGTATGTTGACAATAATAATATAACAATTGAAATGAAAGAATATCTTTAGGTTGCTGAGCGTATACGCATGAGTATTTCAATGCATATACGCTGCTCCAGGTGAGAACTGCACTGAAACACTCGTTGATGCTGTACAGTGAGTTACAACATCAGTCATTTGTTACACACCTGTCTGCATGTCTCCATGACGTCCTCCACAGTCTGCTCTGAATCCAGCTTCTCTGCTCTTCATTCGATGCTAACTCTAACCGGTCCACTCAGACTGTCACAATTAAAGGGTCCACTGTCTGTATTTTAGCATTTAGCATTTAGCCAGACCCAGCATACACCTGTAGGTCACGGAGCATGGCAGGTGCGTTTGATTTGGGACACCTACCGGATGGATGGTCGCTGTTAAATCAGCAGCTTCTTCTCTGCTGCAGCTGCTGATGTGGCTCTTTTCATTTGATGCATTAATCATAACTTGATAATGTGACTTTTATTTTTACTCTGTAAGGATTTAGTATAATAGCGTTCAGTAAGGAGAGTAAATGGTGGAAAAAACTTGTGCCTCCTACATAAATAAAGTACATGTGTAACTGTGGACTCTATGACGTAAGAGCTATATATTAAAGGACAATATATTTTTGAATATGTCTCTGCCTCTCTGTCTAAACTAAGTGTCCTGCACCATCTGTATCTCCTGCTATTTCAACTGCAGTGAACAGGAAGTGGAACTCATCAGAATTCAGAAATAGAAATTAGAAAGCTCTCACAGGATATATTAGCCAACATCAGTAGAACCACTAACATGTTTCCCACAGACTGGAGTGACCTAGAAAAGAAACCCAAATAGCAAAAGTAGAATTCAGAGGAATGCTGATTCCCAGTGGCATCAATATAACTTTACCGCCGGTACAGCGGCTGCTGGTGCATCTGTGCTTCTTACGACCACCGTCACAAAATCAGCAGCAGTAAACTGTGGCCGCTTGTACTCGCAGTGCCATTTCTATTTGTTGTGTTTTCATTGCTGCTTTTCAACGCAAGCCTTTGGTCTTGCATCACCATGAACTATGCGACATATTTCATGTGCTATTTGATACAAATGAAGAACAAACTCTAGGAAAAGCCAACATATAAAACTAATTGAAATGTCATCACAGTTAAACCACCTCTGACGTGCGCAGTGGTTTATTTTAAGGAAAATTACAGCTGCTGGTTTTGACTGAGGAAAAAGAGAAGATGACGACCATAAAGCTAAATACATAATTATAATATTTCATAATTGTGGAATTACTGTGTGTTTAAAAGAAGAAGCATTATCAGTGCTTTTCAATTATCGTAGCAATACACCCTATATTTTATTTTAAGGGAAAATTCAGCATCACAAATTATCAAATTATTATAATTTATAGAATTTTTTTTTAACTTCCTAGTTCTAACATGCAGAGAAAATGGAAGCACTTTACTAAAACAGTGTGTCGTGACAAAAACAGGAAGAAGCTTCATTCATGCAGACAGAGGAGCAGCGTTACAGAGATCACACAACAATCATGTTTTACACAAAAAAGGTTTGACAATTAGAGAAAATGTAACTTTGCAGGGCAGCAGCTCTAACACCGAGGATACTGAGGTCATATCTGCTTTTTTTTATTTATATATATATATATATATATATATATATGCTTTTTATTATTTTTATATATATATATATGTATATATATATATATATGTATGTATTTTGTTTGTTTGTCTGTTTGCTGGTTTGTTTGTGTGTTTTAGAGATGGTTACATTCAGCAATGAACATCTTACACATGATGAGTATATTTCATAAATGGATTCCAGAGTTTTTAGGTTAAATATATTTAATTTTGACTACTAATTACTGGCGTGGCTTCAGTGGGAGATTAAATTATTACGTTTTGTTGTTTGACTGGGGGATCTAACCAATAATATAAATTATTTTGATCCTGAAGGCTTTATGTAGCTGAGTATATTACAAATGGGTTTCATCATTCAAAGCGTATTTTCATTTGTTTTGTAATTATATGATTCAGGCTAAAACGTCCAAATATGTCGATCACTTGTTCATAATTGATCAGAGTGTTACTTTAATTTTAAACAATGTAGAAGTTCTATGACGTGTTAAATTGCTTTATGAGCTAATACTCTGTTCCACTTCAACAGACACGCTTAGCCTCAAAAAACAAGAGTAAAACATGAGTCACTTTTTCCTCCAGAATGTGAAGAGGGCTTTTACCCACTATTTAGACACCAATGTTGGGGAATAAAATCCTGTGGCGGTGCACGGTGACTTCATTATTTCTAAAGCCCCGGCTGCAGGACACTGGCTCCTTGACACCCTTCAAACGTGAGTGAATAAATACTAAATAAATCAACAGCCATCGTGTTGTAAACAATGAGAAGCCTTTTACTGAACAACCTCATGTTGTTATGCTCGGAAAAGAAAAACCCAAACTCACCATTAGATGAAGACAGGCAGACTGACTCCCAGTTGCTTGGGTGGTGAATGAAAATAAAATGGAATTAAAATTAAAGTGCTTCAGATTTCTAAAAGACGTGGACGGAAGTATTAGAGGCGGGACAGCCATCAAACAAATCGATGGTGCTGATTTCCATGATAATATTTCACAGTGATGTTTCTCATTCCACTTTGATCTCCATGAAATAACACACTGTCTGATTATCAGAGGTTTAGGTGGTAAATGACGCCATGTTTCTACTCTTTGACAAAGTGACTGATCTCAGGCCAGCCACCCTGCGATGTAAGTCGAGCCTTGTGTGTAAACTGTGTAGAGGGCAGACATTGCACAACCAGTTAATAGCAACTCACAGCCTCCTTTCCATCATCCTCTCCGTGTTTTCCAGCTTCATATAATCCGGGCCAGACGCTGCTCTGCTCAAACAGTCTGTCAGATCCGGAGGTGAAGCGCGGCCCCGGAGCTCCAGCTGCCCAGCGTCTTCCTCATCTTCATCATCATGGCTCTGGAACCAGATCTTTACCTGCCGACGAGGAAGGGCTTCTCTCTGTCAGCTGTAGCCGACAGCCAGGCGCCGACGGCCGGGAGGGACCGGGCGCCTCTGCCCGGCTTCATCTGGAGAGGATGAAGACAGACAGACAGACAGCCAGACAGACAGCCAGACAGACAGACAGACGGACAGACAGACAGACAGACAGACAGACAGATAGTGGTCACGTTATGAATCATCGTCAGTTTCTACTGGAAATGAAGGAGTTTGAAAAAGAAGAAAGAAGACGTGCTTATTATAAAGGAATGTGTTTTCATGCTGATCGAAGAAAATCCTGCAATTCACCTTTTCAGGAGAAAATATCCTAAAATCTATATTTCATCTTTTTTTCAAAATGTAAAATACTAAACAATTGGGCGAAGTTTCATTCGATCAACAACTGAGACACAAGTAGCGTACACACACACACACACACACACACACACACACACACATAAAGAGAGTAAGACGGGAAACACATAAGGCGAGTATCTGCTACTTAAAATACATTATCATTATTATTATATTGTTGCTGTTAATTTTATGCAGGAGTAAAATTAGTATTATTTGTGTTATTATTATTATTATTATTAATGATAACAATGATAATAATAATCTGTGTGTGTGTGTGTGTGTGTGTGTGTGTGTGTGTGTGTGTGTGTGTGTAATGAAAATTTTACATTGTTTTTATAGGCTACTGCTCATAAAAGACACGCAATAATGTCTCTTCCTCTCTCTCCCTCTCTCTCTCTCTCTCTCTCTCTCTCTCTCTCTCTCACTCTCACTCTCACAATCTTAGCTTCTTTCAGTATTTTTAATACTACTAATACTAATACTACTACTAGCCTACTAATAATACTAACACTACTACTAATAATAGTAATAATAATGAATAATAATAATAATAATAATAGCCTAATATAATCGACTTATAACGACAACAGATTATTATTATTATATTATTATTATTATTATTATTATTATTATTAACATTAATATTATAGATTTGTGTGTCCTGTATGAACAGTAGCCTATGAATGTAAAATGCAACGTTTTCATTAGACTAATGTAGAAAAGCCTAAGTGTCACATTTTATCTTGAAGCACTGCACAGTATTATATTAGTCATATCTTACTATAATTGTCCAGCTGTAAATTGTGGGACGTGTTGTTGACCTGCGCATTAACACACTATGTAACTTGTATAATATTCCATGTGTGATTTGACCTCCGCAGCTACATCTCACCCACAGCTGTGTTCTGTATCGCTCTGTTACTGTAAAAAGGCTACACACACACACACTGATTATTCACAAACACACTGACATTCAATGGTTAAGATGTTAAAACCCCCGTTTCATTTCAAAAAGGACAGACAGCAGAACCACTACAACAAAAACGTCTAAATATTGAAACCATTTATGAACATGCTAACCTCTAATCTCAGGAAATGTTTTTTGCGCTTTGAAACTCATCAGCTACAAATAAGAAGAGTTCGGGAGGAAGCGGCTGAAAGAAGCTGAGTAACAGAAATCAGAGAAAGCGCCTGTACAAGGATCCAGAGGCCCACAGCTGCATTTCTGCACCAGTCAACAGCCACCTTTGTTTCCTGGTGTTAGAAGATGCATCTAATGGCATAAAAGAGTCCCACATAGGACACATGTCGTCAACGCAGATATTTTCACCCAGCTGCAGTCTCTTGTACAAAGTGTCAGCTGTTTCAATCGTAGCATTTCACGGAAACGCTCGTGCAGCACAGAGCAGGCTGTGGCCTACAGCTCATATTCATTTAATTTACGTGGCTTCGTATCTTGACAGACTCTGGCCTGAAACCTGAGGTTTAATACTTTAAAACTATCCATCCCATCCCACTGGATTCAACATGTCTGCTTCCCGTGTGTCCTAGGCTGGATTCAAGAATGCAACTGTACAATATGTATCAGAAAATCGCACGTGCACATCATGTATGTGACTCCACGAGACATCTGCTTATAGTTTAAGATAGATAAAACATTTAGGTTATGAGTTGTGATCCGCTTCAAGCCTGCAGTGTTTATACGGAGCGGCCACAGTGTTGCCAAGCAGAGGGAGATGCTGCAGAATGAATCGCCCGTTGTTTAATCAGAACATGCGGAAAGCTAATTCCAAAAAAACTAAAGAAATAGAAAAAAAGCAACTGCAAGTTTAAAACAAAATTTCGACCCTTTTAAAAATGTGTCCTTATTCATTAGTGAAGCGTTTTCAGCTTCCATAACAAGCAAAATACGTTCAGTCATTTACACACACGAGCTGTGCGTCATACACAAGAGTCAGAAAGTACAGGCTCAACCTCTCAATTCAGCTGCAGCCGCTTAAAAACACACAACAAGGGCAAACTGTTGTGAAGCAGCAAAATTCAATGAAAAGAAAGAAAGAAATCTGAAGAGGGAATCAGCTTTTTAGAGTTTTTGCAGTGTGTGTGTGTGTGTGTGTTTGTAGCTGTGATGTTTCGCTTCTAACTACAGTTTATTTTAAATACAACTGGCTTCACTCGTAAACTTCGTGCTCTAACATTAATATGTAACTATATATTATTATTATGTTGATATTTTGCCACTGCAGCTAAATCAGGTGTAAACTAACACCAGCACATTTGGTTCATGTCAGGACAGGATCACCACACCATGACCGCGCAGGCCCAGCCGTGCATGTCGGCTTGCTCGGCCCTTCCTGCCCGGCTGCTGGACCCGGGAAGAGGGCAATTGAGACATGGAGCAATAAATTCATTTCAGGGAGAGAAGGAGAGAATTGGAGGGGGGGGGGGGGGACTAAATGACTCTCTTTGTCTTTGAGAGCCCGCTATAAACCGAGTGAAAAAGACAAGTCAGAGAAATAGCGTGAGGCAGACAGGAAAGAGAGACAGATGAGTCACCTTGTCTCGCCTCCAGACCAAACAGCCTCCCCCTCCGGCTGCTGCTCTCTGTCCATGTTGTCTCCTCTTCCAGTCTTCTTCACAGTCCACCTCCATCTGTTTTTTTTTTTCAGTCTCCTCCCCTTTTGTTTTCATCTGACCTTTCTTCTTCTCTCTATCCCGCCAATCTCTGCTCTCTCTTTTAATGCTCATCCTCCGCTTCGCTCCTTCTTCTTCATATCTTCCTTCATTCTCTTTTACTTCCTCCTTTCATCGTCGTCCCTCTCTGCCTCTATCTTACCGTCCTTTCGACTTCTCCCTCTCATACCTTGTGTCTGTGGTCCCGGTCCCGGGAGCCTGTACTGTCCGCTGACCAGGCTCTCCATCTCCGCGCTGTCGCAGCGGTTCCTCCCGTCGTTTTGGACCGGAACCGAATGACATCCTCCCTTACTGTTTTGCGTTATTCTCTCCGTCTTTCAGGCACTCCTCTTCCTCTTGCCTCCTCTTCTTCTTCGGCGTCGGTGATCGATGTGCTGCCATCACCCCGCGAGGCCAACAGTAACAGGTCACTTTCATCCACGAGACAGCTCGGAGTGTATGAGGTCCACAAATGTCGCGAGGTGTCAACTGGGAGAGAAGGTGTGCACGGGCTGCGGTGGGTAATGGAGGAGGAGGATGTGGCGGAGGAGAGAGGGGGGGGGGGGTCCTTTTTGTGGGAATACTGCGAACAGCAACACGTGCGTCAAGCCCATGATCCAGGACGTGTTTTGGGGCTTTCTGCTCTGAGGAGACGACTGCGTGACGTGCCCACCTGGCGTAGGTGACACCGGGCAGGAGTGAAGCTGCTGGCGCAACATCTCCACGCTCACAGTCTGACCCGTTACACTGGAGCTGCGGCAGGTCGCCGCCTAGCTACCCGTGTGCTTGTGTGTGTGTGTGTGTGTGTGTGTGTGTGTGTGTGTGTGTGTGTGTGTGTGTGTGTGTGTGTGTGCATGCGTGTGTTACTTTCTGACATTGATGGGGAAAGACGAGGTGGGCATATTTTCGGTTGATGGGGTAGAGAGAGTTTGGATGGACATGCTTAGCCTGCTGTTCAGCGGCCAATGGCAGTCTGAGGTTCACGGGCAGGCCACGCCCCATCTCTGACGGCCGCTTCTTTCTTTCTTTCTTTCTTTCTTTTTTCTTTCTTTCTTTCTTTCTTTCTTTCTTATTTATAATTGGAAATCGACTACGGTCTTGATTAAAACTCTCTGTCCATATTTCACAGCCGCGTCAAATGAGAGTAGTGCTCTTTCCCCAGAGCCTGGAATCGGGCTGGAGGTCGAGACGGGGATGGAAGCGGCCTGAGTCACAAGCTGCATCCAATTACAGAGCAGTTCAGTCCAGTCCGCTGAGGAATTTCCCCTCGATGGAGTCCGCACATCGTTCTAATACAAAACTATGCTACTCTTATGTTGCAGAGGTTTGCATGGGGAGAAGCTGAACGTGAAGTTGAAGCTGCTAGCAAACAGCAGGAGGTTTACTCTGATCAAAAAATGAGAAAAGTTACACAGCGACTGACTGTTTTTTTCTCTTTGTCACTTAAAGTCAAAGTAAGATTATAGGTTCAACTTCTGCTTTTATTGAACATGGAGAAAACAAAAAAACACGTTCTCCTGCAGCACCAGAAGCCTTTAAAGCAGCTCTGTGGATCATTCCACTTCATATTAACAGTCCTAATCTTTATATGATTTTTTTTTTCCTGAATAAAAACAAAAAAACAAAATTAAACAAGACTAGATACAGTTTCCAGCGCCTGTTGTTCAACTGTTAAACTGGAATATGAAGATTCAGCCAGTATGAAGGGATCTAATGCAAACACCATCATAAGGCACGTGCATGAAAGTATTATGAACATCCTCAATTTACAGAAACATTTCAATGAATCGAAGCTACTAGTAAAATAACAGTGAAGTCTGTTTTCCTCAACAGAAGAGCAGCAGCACATCTGATCCGTCTGATGTGTCATGTGTTGTAGCTGTAGTGGATGTTAGAGTAAATCTGATCTTAACTGTCAGTGTTTCTTCTTTTTACAGGAAGTGTTCCACTGAAATCCACGCGACAGGATGACACGTGGTCCACAGGATGAGACGCTCTCGAAGGTGGTGAAATATATTTGTCTTTTTCTGGCCTTTCTGAATGAAACGGAACAGGCTGTACAGGCCGGAGGCGGAGCGTTGCTGCGTTAAAATAGATTCCAGAAGAAGAGAATTGAAAAGTCAGACGGCCATGATGATGATGATGATGATGATGATGACTGGGACCCTCACCAAAGGAAACCCCTTGCTTTCCTGTTTCTCACAAATTGGACTGAGAATAATTGTCGCTGCGTCTCTGGCACAGCTTCTCATTCTCACCCTGCAAACACAGGAAACTTTAGTTTTAAATGCAGCATGAATATGTGCCACTGATGCAAACTTCTGCTTCTGTACATGAGAAACTGTTTGATTCTTATGCGTAAATCACGGAGCACATGGACTCAAAGTTCCACTTAAAACAGAACAAGTAGAAAGCTACTGATGCGGCAGTTTACCATAATAACCTTGAATTCCCTCAGCTGTAAAGATCAGTCAAAAACAGCTCTGAGTAAAAATATATTTGGACTCTATCAGGGTTTTGCAGACTCACTGAGAAATGTTTGAGCTCCATGGTCGAGAAATTCTAAAAACACTTAATAATAAGACTGTAATACACACGTAATGAATAATTAATGCCTGACCCATGATGATATAATACATGGATGAAGGCAGGATCATGAATTTCTGTTGCCTTCTATTAAGAAACGATTAAGTCAATATTTTAAATTTCATGTCATTAGCTAATGTTCAATAATGAATGGATGTTAATTTTATGTTATTTCATACGTTCATTGATATGATAAGTCACAGCCAGATTCCTTCCGTTTATATATTGTCCTTTACAATCTAACGTGTTGGTGTGAAGAAATAAACTCATGTCTCATGCGCTACCATACAGAAATGTATTATATGACGTATATGTCCCTATATCAAGACTAATGTCGCCATATATGTCACCTAAGGGGATAGATTATTATCACATATATACATCCTCTGGATAAATTAAGACATAACCTAATTTTATTACATATATGAAAAATACCCATGAAATGCAAGTTTATCAAAACAACATACTACATATACAGCATGATTCTCCTATTAATTTCTTATTAATATTAAACATACATCCGCCTATCTCTTATATTTAAAATATATAATAACATGCTGTATATTGACAGGCTTTGG
Organism: Seriola aureovittata; assembly: GCF_021018895.1. Lineage (NCBI taxonomy): Eukaryota > Metazoa > Chordata > Actinopteri > Carangiformes > Carangidae > Seriola > Seriola aureovittata. The sequence goes on along the minus strand of NC_079380.1, from coordinate 2,559,231 downwards.
GCCTTAAAAATATATTTACGTTCGGTGGTTTATTTAGATCCTCAGTAGCTTTTAAATTGCATCAGCTGTTCTCTCTGGGGTCTTCATAGTTTTGACGTTGACAGTAGAACCATAGATATTCACACTACTCATCATAACAGAACAATACACAACAGATAATGATACATATAATAACAAGTGACTCAATTTAAATATCATGTAACATATATCTATGATATAAGCATACATACATAAACATACGTGTTTGTCTTAGAAATACAGTATAGATCAATACATAACATTTTTCCAATTTCTAACATGTTCCATATGTAATTTTTTACAGGCTATATATAAAAACATGTAGCCTTCATATATGATCTTACTTCATATGTGCATATATCGAAATTCAATATATATCAATGTGTGTTTGTAAATGTGACGTTAACAAGCACAACTGGGACATGCAGCGGGATGTGGAGACCTGTGTGCCGCTTCAAGCTGGATTAAAAAAATATTTAAAAAAGCGCTTAATATTTCTACCAGAACTGTTTTGATTTCACAGAAGCTCGTGGACTTTTCTGTATTTTTCTATTAATGATGTTTTACAGTGTAATGCGTCATGTCCTGCAGCTCCGCTCTGACACGTGTCATCAGTCCCAAATCAGAAATTCTACTTGACTCAGGAAAAGTCACATTAGAACTTATCCACAAATTCAGACACACATCTGTCTCCTACCTTTAATGGATCATTAACATAATCATTAACGTGATCATTAAAACAGCAGTTGATTAACTCCGGTCCTGGATCAAACCCAATGTAATGTAGCTACTATTTTCTCGGAGGTCGCCAAAAATAACCGCCAAAGGTTTTTGGATGGCGCGAAACTGAAGTGAGTCTCAGCTGCATATGAGTCCCAGATGGACGATGAGTGAGAATAGTGAGTGCAGATCTAGGGTCTGTGGATGAGCGCACATGTGGCGTCCAGAAAGGCCTCTAACGCTGCTCTCATGTCACTTCAGCGCTGATCGCCAGCCGCGGTAACTCCATGATAATGAGTCAAATCACTGCTTCACCGAGGAGTTAGTCAATCACCACGTCTAACGGGATAGTGCTGTAGCTACTTGTTAGAATAGATTCCCCCCCGGGACGCACGCGGACCATAATGGAGAATTAGTTTTTCCCTTTTTCATATGTCTCCCTCATGTTCCAGCTGCCTCCCTGTCTATCAGTCACCTTGGTGTCGGCGAATTAACGACCCCCCTTGCCCCGGTTCTGTGTGTGTGTGTGTGTGTGTGTGTGTTGTGTGTGTGTGTGTGTGTGTGTGTTGTGTGTGTGTGTGTGTGTAAAAGTACTGAGGTATTCAAAATTATTTATGTCAACACATTGTTGTATTGTTCCACAATTACGGAACCTAATGATCCTGAAACAACCTACTGACTGACTGACTGACTGACTGACTGACTGACTGACTGACTGTAGAACCTGCAGAACAGACTGTAGAATATGATAAAGAGACTGCAGACAAAAACACAAATGAATCAACAAAAGCAGCTATTGTTGTTTTCATGTTTCTTTTCTTTAGTCAGTGATGAAGTCTGGTCGTGGTAAACACAGCAAACATTTCAAACTAAAGGAATCTGTCTTTATTTCTAAACCTTCAAACACAGACCTCAGATCAGACCATGGTCTCTGGTGAAGAATCTCCTGCCTCTTCTTTATCTAACGTCGCCATCGTTAGGACACTGACAGGTTCAAACATGACTGACAGTGGAGGAGTTGGCTGTGATTGGTTTTTCTCCTGTGATGAACACAGTGTATGATCTATCACATTTTCAAAATAAAAATAAAATTCATTCCACGGACTGAAAACTGCTTCAAAGTAAGAGTATTTCATAGAAATGTAGTGGAATCAAATTTTAAATATTTGCCTTTAAGTGTAGAGGAGTAAAAGTCATAATAATACTCAAGTAAAGTACAGATAATCGAAAAATATACTTAAGTACAGTAAATGTACTTTGTTACTGTCCCTGCTGATATTGCGCCCAATGGACCCCTCAAAGCGCTTCAGCCACATTCACACATTCCTTCATACAGCAAACACTGAACTATCAGATGCACAAGGACACTTCGACATGCTCTATCTCCTGAGCCGCAGCCGCCCAGTGAAGATAACCGTTCTGCTCCCTGTGATTTCTCCTCCTCTCCCTCTCCCTCTCTCTCTTCCACACACACACACATCCCCTCTCTCTATCCTCCTTTAAAACCCCACACACACTCTCTCCTTCGCACTCTCCTCTTAATTATAAACAGAAGACGAGTTGCTAACACACGCAAGCGCACACGCACACGCGCACACACACACACACACACACACACGCACTTAACAACAACACACGTACGTACACTTCTGCAAGTGTTGACCCCCCCCCCTCCCTCGCCCTCCACATCCACATCCCCGGTCAAGCTCGTATAACCGGTTACCATGACAACCGGGCCCCAGCTCGCTATAAAGTTTTACAGCACCGAAAGAGGCCCGAAACTCCCACTGAGCCTCTTTTTTTCTGTGCGTGTGTGTCACTGGGAGGAATGGTGATGAAGAAACGGAATCCACGTCCTAATAGACTGGAATCTTCCTCTTTCTTCCTCTCGTGCCTTCAGAAGGTTGTTTTCCATAAAACGAATCGCGGGGAATTGAATCATTTTCCATTAAACCGGAGTCAGTCAGCGCATCAGCAGGATTAAAACTCGGGCTGTTAACGGAGCTGGGCTTGCTTTTCTTACCGGCCCCCGGTGACCTTGAAGGTCTGAAGGTCGAGGTCAGTTTGGATTAAATGTAGTTTCACTGCTCTGCAAGCAGATCGATAGTTTGACCTGCTGCAGCTAGAGGTCGTTTTTTACAGTTAAAGATCTGATGATGTTTTTGTGGGGGATGTGGGATAAAGCGCACAAAGTGAAGGAAAAGAAGAACCACTGATTCAATATTAAACTGATCAGAAACACTGAGGATACTGCAGGTGTGAAGCTCACTATTTAAAGGTCCATGTAGTCTAAAGGTCTCTGTCCATGTGTAGTTTGATTATAGATCAGGTCTAGCTTCTATATTAACACTGTGAAAGTATCAAAGCCTCAGTCCACAGAGAAATGCACACAGCCTGTATTCAGAAACTGAGCCTTAAAACAAGCCATCAGGACTTCTGTGACTTTGTGATGTCACAACAAAGTAGTCACCGCCCACCTGGACCCACCATCCAACCTTGCAGGATTTGGTTTCTCTGAGTGTTTACCTGAAATATATTTTTATTGGATCACTCAGAAAACAATCAGCAAATCAGAAGAGAGGCTCAGAGCCTCCTCTCTTCTGATTGGCTCAGTGACCTGTTGTCACTAGAGCTCCAGAGAGAAGCCTGAGAGAGAGAGAACTATACTGAAATGGTTTTAGGTTCTTAAAACTACAAATATATCTTCTTATGGATCAACACTTCAAATAAACCACAGAGAAAAAGAAAATATAGGTGACCATACTTTGTTGAAAGCTTAAATACTGAATAGAAACCACAGTCTCAGCCTGATAAATCATAAACACGCCAATGTGATCAGTCTTAATCAGTGTTAATCATTTCAATCAGACTAAAATCAGCATATAAATAAACAGAAAGTTACAGAACTTTGACATAAGTAGACTTTTAGTTCAATAAGTAAACAAATGACATTGTGTTGAAGGAATCATTAGTAACATGCGGTACACACATGGGAACGGTCCGAAACCATCTGATTGATAATGAATCATCAATAAGTAGATCCAGAATAACTCAGAACCTATCAACTGTTTTTTTAGTCCGCCACATGTGGTGAAGCTGTTAAAGGCTCATTTCTACTGAAGCCAGATGTTTTCCTCTGGACATATGGTTGGTCTGAAATAGCGTCACAATAGCAGAGATGTTTGCTGTTCTGCCAAATATCTATCCCCCTCAATTATTTAAGCATTTTCCGAAAATGTGTGTGTGTGTTTGGGTAGGGTGGGGTGGGGGTGTGGGCTTCCCCCACACAGTGACTTCATTCATTTTCAGCACCTCTCATCCCCATGGTTGATTCTCTGGTTCATGTTTAAGTGCAGCTGTACACAAGACATGAATGTGTCACTGGTCTGAAACTAATCATCTTCTCTGTGTTCATTCACTGAGCTGTTCAACATTGTGTGAGAAACATTATATGAACAGGGGGCTATTAACTGGTAATGTATGGTCTGAGGCTTCATTCTCACTTCTTTAGGCTGTAGGTTTTAGAATGACCTGAAGACGTCTGGTTCATCTAACATTTTATTCTTGTAGAACAGATTTATTATCAAATCTTTGAATTAATCTTGGGATTGATTCGTCATCTAAAGTAATGTAGAGGTTTAATCCCCACACATTTTGTCAGTGGCCAGTTTTATACTACATATTTAGGCAATAAGGCTTTCCTCTGCAATCTCACTGCAGATTTTCACTTTGTTGTCTGAAATGAAATGCCCCTGCGGTGTCCATATATGACCAGGAGATGGCACTGTGGTGCATGGAAAGAAAGAAAACAGAGAGAAACAAAGGAACAAAGAAAAATATGTCTATTTAAAAGAGATGTATAACTCCATAATCAGTGTAATATTTCCAAAAGATGCAGCCAAACTGCTGCATTGATGTTATTTTGTTCGACTATTTAAGATCATGTTTCCTGTGCATTCAGGTATTAATGGTAAAAATGACTTATTTATTTTCAGCTGTATGATCTGGAGCATCAGCAGCTGTAAATCACATTTTATTGAAAAACCTCGATGATAGTTTTCAGGCAGAGTCATTACCAATCTGAAATCCATCCAGTATCCTAATTTAAATTTTTAGATGAGAGGCTCTTTGTCCGATCACTTCACCATCTACATCCAGCCCCAACCAGTGTTTTATTCACCTCCGTCTCTCAGGATGCACCCGGCTCCGGCCTGCAGCTCTTATACGGTTGTGTATTTCACCGGCTCTTTTATTGCCACCGACAGACAATTAAAGTCTGCTGAACACACGCCTGCTGCCCGTCAGCAGCCTGCGGCTCCATAAAAAGCGCCTTTCTGTGAAAAACGAGCAGCCGTGCCATCACGGGGAGGAAGAGTAGTAGTAGATAGAAAACCCACTGCGATCAGGGTTTTATTCCCAGCGCTATAAAACCAGGATCCCCGCAGCACACCACCCCAAACAGGTTTCATTTGACCTTGGTACTGAGCCAGAGTCCAGCCTCTTTCTTTTCTGTTTTTTCCTTCATCACACCTGAGCTGAGACAACATGACAACCAGATACAAAGCATGTTCTACTCTAAAGCAATGCCACCAAATCATTTCACCCTGAAAGTCACCCAGTCTGAGGAAAACAGTGAAGCAAGATTTGATTATTGTTTTATTGGTGCAGTTCAGCCTGGTATTAACATGTGATCTGTGTCTGCAAACCTGATCTGAATAATAATCCAAGGGTCTTTGCATTTACACCTGACATTAACATAGAGATAAGCATCCAGATACAGGAGCTCATGTTAACACCGGGTGTTAATCTTGTGTTATAACCTTAAAGGTCCATACAGTCTAAAGGTAGAAGTTCATGTGTTGTTTGATTATAGATCAGGTCTAGGTTCTATATTAATACTGTGAAAGTATCAAAGCCTCAGTCCACAGAGAAATGCACACAGCCTGTATTCAGAAACTGAGCCTTACAACCAGCCGCCAGGACTTCTAGAACTTTGTGATGTCACAACAACGCATTCATGGCTCTCAATCATGGCCAGAACCCTGCCCACCTACTCAGCCATCGTAGACTGCAAAGGATGAACCGGATGAACTGGTCCAAGGAGGATTTTCTCTGTGCATCACCTTCTGTGCCGCTCTTACCGTTGCGTCACAAAAACTTGAGGTTTGAATGCCCATGTTTTTTTCTTTTTTTGGAGGGGGGGGGGCATTTTTTGCCTTTATTCTGATAGCAAAGCGAGAGAGAGACAGGTAAGTGAGGGAGAGAGAGGGGGGATGACATGTAGCAAAGGGCCATGGATCAGGCTCGAAGTTAGGACTAAGCCTGTGTGGTATGCGCTCCACTAGGACAGCCACCACGGCGCCGCAGGCCCCCGGGTTTAACAGTTGTACCGTTAGCTGTTGAACTGAGCTGAAACCCAATACTTACATTTAAAAGTGGCTCTCTGTCAATGTTCAGATCAGAGGAGAAGCTCAGAGCCTCCTCTCCTCTGATTGGCTCACCGACCTGTTGTTACTAGAGCTCCAGAGAGAAGCCTGAGAGAGGAGAGGTAAAACTACACTGAGATGGTTGTTGGTTCTTAAAACCACAAATTTACAACACTTCAAATAGGAAAAGAGTAAAATATGCAACCTTCAAACATGAGCTGAAATTGTGAACACATGACTGTGAATCCCTTGTTTGTTCCGAAAAGAGTAAAGCAAGTCTTGTAATGCTCATTATAAACAAAGCTAAACAGATGGATGAAAGTTGAGTCAGTGGCCTAAATGTAAAAAGGAAGGTGTCAGAATAAAAGTCTTCAGTAACCTGTCAGAAGGGCTTATCATGTGATAAGCAGAAATGAGTGTGGCAATATTATGAAGTTTATTTATGTGTGAGCAGAAACGTCAAAATGTTGTTACATGTGAGATTTTATGATGTCATCATTTAAGTCATCAATTCAAAGTAGCAATAAACACAAAGTACAGTCAAGACTGATGAGAATGTTTTCAATTTTGAAGATAAATAATAAATAATATATACATATATATTTAATATTAGACAAATATTGATTTTCACCCGATGGTGGTGCTATAGGTGAAAGGTCAGGGTATCACGACAGCTCACAAAGACAATGAATGTCTGCATTACATGACAATCCACCCAACAGCTGTTTAGACAATTCACCTGCTGGTGGCAGTAGAGCAACAGTCAGAGGATCACCACAGTCAGTAGGAACCATCCTCTGGTCACCATGGAGATCGAACCCTTTTGCCCTACATGAATATCTGTATTGGACAATTCTGTAGTCTCTGTGACATTTCTCCATGGCAACTACAGTGTGTTTAAGTCTAGGTGACAACTGTTGTGGCAAAAAAAGATGGTTGAGGTTAGGCAACTCAAACGCTAAACATTGTGGTTATGGTTTATAAAGCCTGAAGCTCTGGTTTCCTGCAGCCACCTTAGTAACACTACATTACCAAGAATACTGCACTACTCCAAATTTTATAACAGTCCATCTGATAGTTGTCGAGACATTTCACTAAAAACCCAGAAAGTCAAACTCGTGCTGAAGTTCACTGAACTCTGTCTGTGGTTGAACCAGTTTGTGACATGGAGCATGATCCTGCTGGAAGGAGCCATTAGAGGATGGTGAACTGTGGCCATGAAGGGATGAACATGGTCAGCAACAATACTCACGCTACTTATATCATAGACTCAATTCAATTATAAAAGTTAACAAAATATCTGACCAGTTCATACAGTGTGTATAAAATGATGCCCGTAGAATGAAAGTACTGTAGGCCCACTTATGCTTTTTATGCTTTATATATATATATTCCTACCTGCCAATGTTAATGGGGGGCTGGTGTGAGTGCGACTGTCTGTTTCTGACGCACATGTGCTGCTGAGAGGGGAGAATAAAGTCGTGTGCTGTCGCATGTCGCCCACAGCCCGGAGAGCCTGGAGGAGTGCGATGGCTCCAGCTCCCTCAAGGTAACATTTTATTGTAGGTTGCAGTTGTAATGAATTGTCCTATAATTACACTGGTGTGTGTGTGTACATCGACTGGGACTGATGAAAGAAGCAACCCTGCAGTTCATCTCCAAATTTCCTTAAGATGCAGTTCATTATAGAAAACACTAGATGGAGAAAGAGAGCTAAACACTGAACACTGTTCTCCGTCCTCCCTGTGGGCAACATGAAGCCATCTATTAGATCCTGCTTTGTTTTATGTGCAGCCTACACTTTCTGTCACATTTATGGCATGTATGTAATTAAATTATAGTACTGATAGACTGATACACACAATGGTTGATTGAAATGCTGAAATCCTACAGCTGCTATCTTAAAAAAGATTCCTCTTGCCGATGTTGTTCTCCAGCACTGACGCAGAGCTGTGGACACGGGCCTGGCTGTGAGACTATCCATGTTGTTATCACTTGTCATGTGCTGTTAACAGCCAGATCAGCCATTGTCCACACATCCTGTCATGTTTCATTTGTTTTATATAATATTATAAGTATTGTACGATCATTCATATTATATATGTGCATTGTTCACTGAGTCACTTCCTCAAAAAGAGGAATATATTCTATATATTTTCTGTTCAATGTTGATCAAACCACTAAGACATATTTCCTAAATAAATAAACTTGGTTGGCCACTGCAACTGATTCTGATTTAAAATGTAATCAATGAACTACGGAAAAAAATGTCAATAATGCCAGAGAGCTTCAGGTGTCTTCCTGCACTGCAACAGAAAATATCCTATGTACTGTATATTTGGCCGAGACATTACACATGTAAATGAGGTCAAAGTGTTTTCAACATCCGATCAAAACCTGAACTCAGTCAGTATTTTTATCAGAAATCTGCTCATTTTAGTTCCATGTTACATTAAGTTTTGCTACGTTGGCTAAACATTTGGTAACTCTATTGACAACATGCTCAGGCCTCTGACACTGATGCTAACATGTTGTGTGGATGAATTTAAACGTGTTTTATTGATGAATAGGATATTTGAACATCGTTTGAATAACAAGGTAAAATGTATTAGAATATAGTAGGCAAAAATATCCATATATTTACCAATCAGATCCCCTGAGTGATGGCAAATTTTCTCATACTTTTATGTAACACCTACCTCTAATATAAAATATTATATATATATATATATATATATATATATAAGAGTGTGAGGAAGATGAGGTAGAGTTGAGCCGGGCCACAACCTGAGGAGGGACACTGCTCAGTGAGGAGACCTCTGGTGAAGTCCGTCCTTCAGTTTTATCATCAGGGTGATTCTGCTGACTAGACGGGCACCAGTGATGTTGATTCAGAGCAACAAACCCTGGGCTGAGCACACGCAATGCCAGTTTGTAATGTGACTACTTAAGCTTTTGTTCCTCTATGAAGTTTCGATGACTGAAACGACGTGTTACTCAGGAAAAGATTTTGTCCATGATGAAAAGAAAACGAGTTTGACTGTGGGAAGAAAGACCACCAGTCTCCAAACACTCAACCGGGTGCTGGAACAACGTCCTGCGGATTCCTCCTTTGCTTTTGAGAGACTACCTTCATTATTCCAATTAACATACTGTATGTGATACTCCATTGTTTTCAGTGTTTTTACAGATTATCAATTTGACCTTTGAACTTTTTTCTTGTCTAAAACATATAAATATCCTTATAAATATAAATACAATCATAAATAAATATATTCATAAATATGAATAAATAAATAAATGAGGTGTCTTTTATCTTAGCTTTCTCTTTATTATTCATACACTGTGCCGAGCACTTTGTGTCCTAAAGACAGCAAAAGACAAAATATATTTTTCTCATGAAAGATTATAAATAATATTGTGCTTTAAAATAGTGGTTCTTAAAGTGGGGGTCCCCAGCAAAAAGGGGAATAATTTAATATAGTAATAATAGTAGTAATACAATGACAGAACATATGACTATTTTGGGTTGAAAACATTTTCCTAATGAAACATCTAAAAGCAAAAATCTCATCAGATGGGTCCATGGTCTAATTTGTGTAAGAGTTTGAGAATCATTGCTTTAAAGACAAAAAAAACAAAAAAAAAACAGCAAAGATTATTATATCAGTTGAAGCTGATAATATTCATTATCCTTAAAATACATTATTGAAAATCACTCTCCAGTGATAAACTTTATGTGTAAACATGGCAACCGTGTCAGACTAGCAGTTTTGAACTAGTCACAGGGAGTCAGGCTAGTTTAAGTTACTTTGGTTAAGATTACAGATTTGGTAAAAATGTATTTATTTGATGTGAAAAACTAGCCTGGTTGAACTCTTATAGTTTATCATTTTTTTCTCATATCACCTCTAAAAGATACATTTTTAAAATGTGAATTAGTTTAAGAGAGAATCACATTTGAAGTTTTTTTTGTTTTTTGTTTTTTTTTTTTACAGTTGTTTAAGTACAATTAGGAAAACAGGGCTCCTTCTGTAAAACACTGCACATTGTGTAACACACCAAGTAACACTTCATTCAAAATATACAATGTATAAAAACCCAATTTTGTCACCACATAGCACACACACAGCTCATATGATCTCATTCTGTCTGTACCAGTCACACAACCGGGTGCTCGACCTTCCGCCGCCATGCCAAAAAAGATTTCTCAATGAGGTGAAGGGAGGGAGAGTATGGTGGGAGGTGTTGGAGTGAAAATGAAACCAGTTTGGAACCAGAGCAGGTTGTTGGAAAGATTCATTGTCCCTGATGACGGTCTAAAGCTGTGAGTGTGTGGTCCGTGTTGTAAGGACCTAACTCTGCCTGGTACTGGGAGGACCATCAGAATACTGTCGCTCTGTGGCCAGCGACGTTTCTCCCTCTTCTTCCTCTGTTCTCATGTTAAATCAGGCCTCAACTATGAAGATAAATTCTTGCAGGTTTGCATCAGCATCTATCTGCAAAATATCCTTAATAAAACACTGGACCTACTATCAATAGGCCTACTGTAAATTTAACCCCACATTTTCATGCTGCAGGTCTTTTACTCTCTGAATTTCTTTCACATGGCACTTGGTAGAGTTGTTTGTTTGTGATGTTTTTGTGTTGATACAGTGACCTGATGGACGTTATTGAAAACTGTAGCCATTGATGTTTGTTTTGCATTTTCTCTGAATTATTGGGCAAAACCATGTTTACAATAGTGCTTTTTTGTTCAACTGAGGATATGGGGCCCCTTCCTCCCTCATGTTCCCGACCCTCAATCCAATGTAGACCAATCAAAATACAAGTAAAATGTCACAAGACAGTGTACAAGGTATTGCTTCAAACATGGAAGGCGGTGACTGGACCCAAGCAGTACTGATATCGCACTGTACTGGGCTGGTTTTACTGTAGAGAGAATAGTACTGTGAAGTTGTTTTACACCTGTGCTCTTGTCAAACTGTCTGAATTACTGTTGGAACAATAAAGCCGCTGAAGTTGCGCAGCACTCTTTGTCCAGCCTCGTCGTCTTTGTCCTCATCCTCCTCTAGGTCTGCATCTTCCACCTCCTCTAGCTAGACCCTTCTTCCTCCGCAGGAACCCCCCGCTCATTCTCACTCTCCTTCTTCCTCTTCCTGCCGTGTTTCTTCCATTTTTGTTGAAGACAGGTAAACTGTTGCCTTTTTATGGTGCTTATGCCTGATTGGTGTGTTTACAATTAAGCACCTCGGTGTACCCGCCTGATTGTTTGATCAGCTGGTTCGTTAGTGTTGTGTTTTGAAAGAAGAAAAGAAGTGACCTCATGTTGGATTTGTGTGTCTAATGTAGACAAGTGTGTTCCGATTACTGAGATTCTGAGATTACTTTATTTCTTTTATTCTAGTTTCTTAGAGGAATCAGCGGCAGCAGCGTGTTTTGAAAAACTACAGATGAACGTAGAAAGAAAAGTGAGAGTGGAGCTGCAAAGACACACACACACACACACACACACACACACACACATACATTTCTGTTTGTAAACCACCCAGGTGGAAATCTTCTCTTTCAACACAGTTTTACGGGAGCAACAACATGGCGGTCATAGCAGGAAGTGACTCTGAGGTCAGCTGATCCTGCACACATATGCTTCCTATCAGCATGCCAGAACTGCTGTGTGTGTGTGTGTGTGTGTGTGTGTGTGTGTGTGTGTGTGTGTGTGTGTGTGTGTGTGTGTGACAGAGAGGCTCTCCAAATGGAATGGAAATGGAAAAACAGATTAATGATGATGTTGCCTGCTGAACATCATTATATATATTACATAATATATTTTTATGACCCTCTTCTCTGTTGTAAGGCCTGTGAAATACTGAGACTGATTCTGTACAGTATGAAATGAGTGGAAGTATGAACAAAGGAAACTACCTGCTAGAGTGGCTAGTATTTGTTGCAGTTCCATATTGGTAGAAAGAGTGGATTCAAAGTTTGCACTAACAGTCTATGTGCATACAGACAAAATCTAAATTCTTGTCATATATGACGCTGTGGAAAGATGACAAGATAGAAATTGGCAAATGGATATTTTAAAGAAGAACACAGCAATATTTAACATTATCGACACCATCAAACAGAGTTTGACTTCTCAGCTTGTTTATTATATTAAGTTAAAAATATATATTAATAATATATAATATATTAAAAAAGATATAGAAACAACAATGGAAAAACCTAAGATTTAACATATAACATATATAAATATTACGTTTCTGTAAAGCAATGTTCACAATCTCAAAGACAAAGGTTAAAAACAACAGAATTATGAAACTGAGATTTAAAAACATGCTGTCTAGAACAAGTACAACCTTTTGAAAATTGCTGTCTGCTAGTGAGATGTTTGGGAAGTTGAATATGAGCAGAGCCTGAACCAAAGTCACAATGTAACTCCAAAGTTACAGCCAAATCTTCTTTGTGAATTATCATATAAAACTCACTGCAGATCTTGCACAGAGAACACTAGAGAAGAAAATATATTAATATAGTAACTAAACAGAACAGAATTAACAGGGCGGACATAACAGATTTATGTCTGTGAAAGCTTTTCTTTTCCAAAAGGAGTTACTAAAAGCTGCTCCACAACAACACATAGCTCTGTGTGATGATCACAGTATGATTCGCTTGTTTACTCGCTATTGCTACCTCTTAAAGCTAAGGAAGAAAAGAATGTTGAATTAATTATCTAATGCACAAGTACAGTTTCCACACACACGTTTCTGTGCATGTGTATAGCAATGCTGCAATATCATAACAGACCTCAGAGGAGTGGAGGCTGAGTGAAGGGCAGCTTGACAAATACACTGTAGCTAGCTATAGCTACAAATAAGTCAAAGATCCCAGGATTATCTCCAATGTGCATGTGCCAAAAATGCTGCTCCCCCTCTGCTTGACAAGCCCCTGCCTTGGTCAATGGGACCCGGCCACGCCCACAAAAAGGACAGAAATGATAGATACAACAGCTGGTAGTCGAGCTAGCTTCCAGAGACAATAACCTACTGGGGCCACAAGAGGTCAGCAAGTTTCAAGATGAATGAAAAGCATCAGATACTTTAAGGGTCAGAACGCTGTTTGGGTCAAAGAGTCTATTTTCAACTTAAACTGGCACTGCCTGCCTTTCCTGTCCTGATGTCACATCACTGATGTGACGCAGAAACAGCTGCAAGCTGCCACCACAGCTGATCCACCTGTTAAAGGTTAAAAGATCTCTCCAAATTGTTGGCCAGTTGACATTTTTCAAATGTGTCACAGGATGTGTATTTTATTTTAATTTTATTCCTACACATTAAATACACAAAGTGTTGACCATTGTTTGCTGCTTGCTTGATTGTGCTTAATGCGTTACAGTGACTACTTGTGTTAGTTTCACCACCACAGCCAGAGCCAATAACCTGTATTTTACCAGTTAAAAGACCAGTGTACTGGATGGTAAAAAAGAACCGTTTCCTGGTCCTCTTCATGGCGGCTACGATCTTCCCCTCTCTGCGCTGCACGCTCCTATCTCGCTCTCCTTCCTACTAACTCACCCCTTTGTCTCCCACCTCCCCGGGTCAAATCTTGCAGTTAAGTTCGCCATCTTGAGCTTGTGTGAGACGTCCTCACACACGTGATCTTGTCTGCCATCTTTCTTCCACTCTCTCTCTCTCTGTCCACGCACAAACACACTCTCTTACGCACACACACACACACACACTCACATTGAAGGTAGGTTTTCCAATGATGCAGGGTGTCTGCAGGTCCTTAAAGTGTGTTAAAAAATTCATTCATTCATTCATTCTATAAATATTAGGCATCGAAAGTCATTAGATAGTTTTAATTGCAACATTTTATCTAATTTCATTAATCCATCTTTTAATTTCTTTTTGTAAAAATTAGTCACGCTCTTTTCACATTATGTTTCAAATCTTTAAATCTAGCCACCATGGCCAAACATTATATGAGTGCAGTGCTGAAAAAAATATAGCTGAAGTTGCTTGTTGTACTTCACGTTCTAAGTCCTCAAATACACCCAAAACATTTGATTCTGGAAACAGAATTTTTCTGATAAGACGTGTGTAGCTCAATGTTACAGTTGAAAATGGATGCATTACCAGGTTAGTAGCAGGTTTTATATACCTGATGAAGACTGAACTACAATGTGTTTAGCAACACAGTTTTGTCTGCATTTTGATATCCTTTAAGCCTGTTGACACTGAAAACATACGTCTGCAGTGTTTTGGAAGTTTTAGAACATTAGTGAACAGGAAATGCATTGGGAACAGTTAAAAACTTCAGCTTTAACTTTCAGATTTTTGCTTTGGAAGTTTACATTGATAATATACAACCTTCTTCAAGGGCTCAGGTTCAAAAATAAAGTGCATTATCCTGACTGAAGGATGTCTGTGTTGTGTGTTGAAAGAAAACCAAGACCTCAATACCTACCTGAAGAAGTGCCCTCTCTCCTGTCCCATCCTGATTGTAAGTTCGTCCAGCTGCTTCTTGGTTGTAGAAGATGTGCCGATATCCGCATTCCCTAAAGAGAAGGTTACCACGGCTGCTTTATACCTTACGGCCAAATATTATGCCCTACACCATATGTACCCCAAGTGTGTAGCCACTCTGCTTTCAGTCATACAAATGGAGGTCCATGAGCAAGACCTCACAACATCTTACATGAAAGGCGTAGCCGATTGGAAAGCTTTTGTTGGCCAATAAAGCCAATGGTCAGATGTGGACTTCAGGATAGATCTCTCTCTGGTTCTCTTTTGCTCCTCTCTCTTCCAGATTCTACTCTAGGCTGTACTACAATCCACTGTCACTGTGTGACTTGAATTTGGTGGTGGGTCTGGGTCCACTTCTAAGACCCCCAAAATTGTGTGATATGGCAACAAATGACATTTGGGAATATCCAGCGGGGTCAGCATGCCTTAACCTTAGAGAGTTGCAACCTTGTCAGAGTTAAAGTGAGGCTTGTGGAGAACTGAGTAAAATCCAGTGGTCCGGGGTGCATGTTAAGGCTGCCAAAAATGTGTACAAAGTTTACAGCACTGCCAGGAAGTTCTTTAAACTTTGAGGATGGTATCAGTGTCTTAGAACTTTACACAATCTGTGAATGGTCGTCAGAATGGAGTCAGTTTCTTTCAGAATGAGCTTGAACTCTTTTTTTTTAATATGTTGTTACCGCACCCAAATGGTTTGAACCCTCTAGCACCTTTCATGCCACCACAGAAGAAATCACAACACAAATGATTCCATCTCCACAATACTGCACATGGTCTTGAAGCTCTTAGAAAGTCCCGCTTTATATGCCTGTTCTTTATTGATTTTATTGCCTTTAATTCTATTGATCCACACGCTGTCATGATCTGCACTTCTGATGGACTTTATTGCCGGACTCTGTTTAGTTGATTTCCTGTTTTATTTTGAACTATCTCACCTGTTGTGTTTATGGTTTATTTTACTTCAAGTCCCAGTGTGTTTCCTACTTTAGTGATTTTCTGCCCCGCCCCAATTAGTTGCACCTGTGTCTGGTTACCTGCTCCCCTTGTGTGTATTTAAGTCTGTGTGTTCCTCTCAGTCTTTGTCAGTTCATCTGTTCAGTTTCCCTTGTGTCCTCTCATGGTTCTGTTAGTTGGCCTTTAAAGTTATTGACTTTCTGCTTTTGTCTTTTTATTGTTAAATAAATTTTCATTTGTGTCCAGAAATCCCTAAACACAAGACACACCCTGCTTAAAATTAGAACAGTTTAAGGTTCGTCCTTTTTTGATTAAGTGGCTATATCCTTTTTTTTTTTAATTAAATAGGCTGCAACACATTGAATTCAGCACTTTCTGATACAGCGGTGAGCTATAAAAGCCCCAGGTGTTAGTTCACTCTTCTTGATTACCCTGTATAAAAATGATTGTGTTAGTTCCCAGTTTAATCAATTTGTATTGATTATTTGTATTCTCAGACGACACAGTTATCCTTAGTCTACTCATAAGTAAGTCCAATATTGCCAGCTATAAAGCTGGAGTGGATAGGTTTGTGGACTGGTGTGATGAGCATCACCTGCTCAATGTGTGTAAAACTGAAGAACTTATGTTAGATCTAATGGGCAAATGGGAAACTTTTTGTCATGAGCTGGTAACCTGAGGCCTGTACTACGAAGCAGGATTAGAAGTTATCGAGGTAACTCCAGGTTTAACTCCTGACAGGGACAAAGGAGTTTACAATAAAGTGATCAATAATAACAAGTGGTAGATCAAAACATCAGAGGTTTAGTTTCTATTTCCAGTTATTGTCACAGAGTCTGATCATATTATTCTGAGCTGCAGTGATGAAGAAGAGTAAGAGCATCAATACAGTCAGGAATCCTGTGCAATTAAAGAATCTGTGTTCATTAAAATTAAGCTATGATAGTTATTGTGTATTTATTTAGTGATATAAACTCTCCTCTGTTTGTAGAAGCATTAGAGGAATGGACACATGCTGGTCTGGAACAGTAAAACAATTCCACTGATTTATATAAATGTTTACTACTTGTTATTATAAACCCTCTCCACAACATTCTGGCAGGACAGAGAAGCAGCTGCAGCAAACGTCTCATCTCACTGCGCTGCAGAACAGAGAGGTTCAGGAGATCCTTTGTTCCAACTGCCATCAGGCTATACAACACCTCAGCCAAAGGAAGTGGACTAATTTAATTATTGTTGTTTATTTATTATCAACTGTTATTATTTTTGTTCTTCTTCTTATTATTATTATTATTATCATTATCAACTATGAGCTAATGGACACATTAATTTCCCCTCAGGGATAAATAAAGTATCTATCTATCTATCTATCTATCTATCTATCTATCTATCTATCTATCTATCTATCTATCTATCTATCTATCTATTCATTTGCACTGCAATGTACAGGGTTCCTACATAGTATGGAAAAGTAAGGAATTTGATTTAAGCAAGATGCAGGTCTGGATAAGTATAGAAAAAAGACAGTTTTGTTTGGGTTTCCAGACTATTGCCCCTATTTTCCCGTTTTCTAGAATTCTAAACATAAATTCATCGTACAAGCAGATTTTTAAAATGGCATTTGGAGCAGGTAGCCAGTGCAACCAAAATGAGAGAGTGCAAATTTGATTCTGTGCGTCTAAACGCAGAGCTGCCCCTACACCTGCAATGTCCTCTATGTTAGTTGAATACTAGTTTTCTGATGGCTGGCTTGACAATCCCAAATATAAAGCCTTGCTGGTAAGGATTCCAAATAGAGGAAACTTTTTATAAAGTCGTTTGACATCTCCACATGAGAGAAGCGGCAACTGTAATCCATAAGAGCTTCTGCACCCAGAATCATGACATTTTTGGCCAAACCCAACGTGGGACCAAGACCGACGACTACAAGTAATCCACCAAATAATGAACAGAGAGAAATAACTACCTAATATTAATAGAAGCTAACACCAGCTAACCACCACAGTGCTGTAGATAATGATTTGAATGCACAAGTCTGTTAGCTACCTATACAGTGTCAGTTAGTACATGGTTATTTTTAGCGTTTCTGTAAAGCCATTGCTAGTGGAGATGTGAATTATTTGCAGCTGCAACAGTCGTATTAATTGGAGTGAAATCCGTTGCTTCTGCAGTGGCTGCGGAGCTTACTAGGCCAACAATGTAGCAGAATTTGTAGTGCTATATATCACCACCCTCTGGCAACAGAGCATTACAACTACTGAGCTTATTTGCACTATACAGTTTATGGGTTAAAGTGAAATAAAATGAATTCCGACTAGCAGTTTGGCACTCTTTTGTGACTTAGAGCATCATAGTTTCAAATGTTTACAACCTTGAATGAATTGCACATTGTGTTTGTCTGTACTTGTGACTGATATGAAGATCCGATCATATTTTATGACCAATTAATTCAGAAAACCAGGTCATTCCAAAGGGTTTACATCATTCTTCTTACCAGCGTAGAAATACAACAGAACCAGTCAACCCTGTTCTGGGAAAGAATCATTTGCATGTCTGACCCATCCCTGGCAATCTCCTACAAATATGCCCAGACATCTGGCATTCATTGTGTCAAAGACAGACATCTGATCTCAAACGTTCCACCTCCATTAGGAAAAGAATTCCTCTATGAAGCTGAGGAAAAGTGACACCATCCTGTGATGAGCTGTAAACCACTTTGTGGAAGAGAACAGTGAAATTATCCCATACAATTACAAAAATATTCTGGATTCAGCAATGACCTGCCCCCTTTCTTCTTCCTCATCATCATCCAGATTCACCAACAGCATACAAACAATCAAGTGTTTAATAATTGTTGGCTGAGTAAATGCTTATGATAAAATTATTTGTCAAAACATAAATGTACATGGCTGAACAAACTAGAAAATTCATAAATCCTTGTTTTAACATTTTATTGAGAGTAGTTAATACGATAATATAGTTAGACACAGTACACAATGACAAACTAATATCATGTCTCCAGCAGGTTGGTTTCTGAAACAATAATTGTTTATGGTAACTTGTATTTTGGATCAGCAACTCCATTCATTCCGTGCATGGGGAATACAGTGTATTTGTGCAGCAGCAGCCCACAGAGAAACAGAGGACACTTGGGCAGTGGTTGGCTACAGAGGTAAGCCTATTCATTTTATTATTTATTACAGTTTTTTTTTTGATTGCTTTAAGCAGAATTTGGAAATCAGGGCCTGGTTTTTCAAAACTGTACACACAATTAGCACAACCACACACACAATTAGCAGAACACCTCAGATCCGTAGCAAAATGAAACACTCTTGTAAAAACTAAACACTAATTTATAAAAACTATATTTTGTTAGCATATGAAACACACGTTTCATATGACTTAGTTCTGTTTGAACCAGTTATACACTGCTGTGCTGAACCTGAAACACTTTTAGCAATTATACTTCTCAGTGATTAGGGCACTGTAGGTGAAGTACACAGAGGAAGTGCAACTATACAATAAATTCACCAAACACTACACAAGACCAATGCTGCAGACTGATGAAAATATCATTTATTTCTCCCCATACACCCAAATCAGTCAACATGTCAACATGGAGAATCACAACAACAACAAAAATCTGACAGTACAATACAGTACAGAAAATACGAGACATTATCTCTTCACCTAGCTGGATCTGGCCAGAGAATTTCATCAACATCACAGGCGATATCCTCATTGGCAAGACAACGTGGGAAGAACCATCTTGAATTTCATTTAATAAATTTGGTCCTCATCTTCTTTGAGCACGTTCTCCTCCTGCTTCGGGTCTTCCTCTTCCTCTTCCTCCACCTCAGCCTCTACCTCTGGCACATCCTCCGCCTCTTCCTCTTCCTCTACCTCCTTCTCCTCCGCCATGGATTCCCCCTCTCACCCTCACTCCTCTTCTTCTGACTCCTTCCATTTTGGTTGAAGACAGGTGAACTCAGGTGCTGCATGTTTATAGAGCTTAAACCTGATTGGTGTGTCTACAATTAAGCAGTTATGTGTTTGCGCACCTGATGACTGTGTTTAACCAACTGGCTCATAGGTGTGGTAATTTGTCAGTGCTTTGGAATTACAAGGAAGTGACATCATGATATACTTCTGTGTCTCATGTATACAAGTGTGTTTAGTGTTTTGCAAATCACTGTGTGTATTGTTTTGCAAAAAGTGTGAGGCTGACATTGTGCTTATAGTGGTGCAAATCTGGGCCGATGTTTTGCTCCGTGAGTGTAAGGTTTTGATAATTGTGTAATACTTTTGATTTTAGTGTTTATGCAATCGAAAAAAAACTGTAATGTGTATTATTCATTTCAATTATTCATTCACCTGGCATGGTCTTCTTTTTTCTCAACCGTTTTTTAGGTAGGGCAACCTGCCCCTCCATCTCACAGTCCTTCTCCTGCAACTTCCAACTGGTCCACTCTACGAATGGGTTTGCAGCTCTTTTCACCCCATTGATGTCCTTCACACATTTGTTCAAGCCATAAGACATCGGTTTGGGTGTTTGGATGGGGAGATGAGGGGTTTGTGGGCAGAGGTGGACAAAGTCAACTGAGGACAACTCCATTATTTGAGTCGGAATATGACTGACTGACTGACTGACTGACTGACTGTCGAACCTGTTGAATAAAGAGCTTGTAGAATATGACACAAAGCCTGTGGACATGGACATAAAAACACAACAGAATCAACAAAAGGAGCCATGCTGTTTTCATAAATCTGTCTTTCTTTCATGCAGTGATGAAGTCTGGTTGTTGTAAACACAGCCAACATTTAAAATGAAAGGAATCGTTCTCTATTTATAAAATTTCAGACATGGTTAGACTGTAGGTTCAAACTGAGCTGTTCAAAAATGCAAATGCAGCAGCACATCATCACAGTGGAGGAATTGGCTGTGATTGTTTTTTCTCTTGTGATGAAAAAAGTATATGGTCTATCACATTTTCAAAATAAAACAAAATTCATTCCACTGACTAAAAACTGCTTCAAAGTAAGAGTACTTCACAGAAATGTAGTGGAGTCAAAAGAACAATATTTGTAAGTATTGTAAGTATGGTAGAGTAAAAGTTACAACAATACTCAAGTAAATCGATACTATAAATTAGTATCGGATTAGATACTCATTTGCATCAGTATCGATACCAAAAGTGCCGCCTTCTCCTCCTCCAGTTGACACACAACTTCATACAGCACCACTGCAGACAGGCCGGCACACAAACAGTAATGCTAGTTGACGTTCGCAACGCCGAGCTGGTGCTTCTGCTGAACGACCTTCACAATTTGTTGTAGTTGAAATTTAAAAAAGTGCCGTTTGGAATTATTTTGCATCATTATTTTACCTGCCCGGTGGCACATGATAACATTAGCCATTTAACTATTAGCAATTAGCCGATAGCCACATTAGACGTCTGCTAAGTTATCAATAAGCTAACGGCTATGGCTAATAATAAAATGACTAACGTTTACGTGGGAGCTAGGCAACAAACGTTATCAGTCCTGCCCGTTTGTAACGTTAATAGACGTGTTAAATTGACAGGATAACACAATTATTTGTGTCTGAAAAGTGTTATATTTCTCTTAAAGTCCCAGTTGAAGTTGAAGGTGAGAAAAGTCGACTGGCAACTAGACAGAAACAGCGACAGCCTACCCTACCAACTCTGTTTGATCAGCAACGAAAATATGCTGCCAAGGCACCACAAGCACAGAAAATTAACAGGGCTGTAGCTGAATACATTTGCATGTCATATATATACACCTCACAGTAACATTACTGTTGTTTGGTTTTTTTTTTTGCACTACCTCAGACAACCTAAAAATAGTGTTGTCACTGATGTTATTGTTTTTTATAATCTTTATTAAAAAAAAGGTTAGGGTCATTTTTTCTCCCTGTGGTATTAAACATGGTATCGAGTATTGAGTATTTTCCTGGGTATCGGTATCGAGTTTGAAATTCTAGTATCGTGGCAATCCTACTTACTGTCCACCCCTGTGTGTGTGACAATACAAGTATATGATGTGGTCCATTGGCAAAGTGATCCAGTGGGCAACAACTTAAAAGTTCTTATCATTGGCTTATGACATTGATATACCTTCATATGAAAAAAACAAACAATGAAAGTAGTTTTTAAGCACTTTTAAAGCTGTTTAAGATCATTTCATTATATTTTCATTTTATACTTTGAATTTTTATAATTTACATACATTTTTTCACCAATGCTGTACTGTTTTGCAAATGTTTTGTCAGCTCCCTTGCAATACCTTCACAGCCCACAGTGGTTTCCAACTGTTCTAAAGACAAAAGAAAATAAGAATATCAGTCTTCAATAACTATAAATGAATAACATCTTAATATTTATCCTAAATAGTTGAATAAAATAGAATTGAATCTGTGCATTCTGGGAACACACAGCATGGCAGTGTCACTGAACTGCTGCGACTCGCACCGACTGCGTGTCTGCTGCGTCGCTTCTGCCAGCTCTGTCTCTCTACATAGTTTGCCTTGGATCAGCAGGTTACTGGAATTTTATTTCTTTTTCATTATGGATTCTGATTTATTTTTGACTGTAAACAACACTAAAATATCTCTGTCTCCATATGCAGCTGCTAAAATGGTTAAAATCCGAATCCGAAATAATATTGTTATAGATTTCATTTTTAATGGATACATTTCCTATTTTTGACCATCAATCTTCACTCAGTGACCCATAATGAAAAGATTTTTTTTTTTTTTTTAATCAAAAACTGAAATCTCTCATTTACAAATGTTATCCAGACCTTTAATTATACATTATTAGAAGCCCTTTTGGTTGCAATTACAGCTTCAAGTCTTCTTGGACAAGTCTCAACAAGCTTTGCACCTGGATTCTGGCAGTTTATCTCACTCTTCCTGTCAGATCTTCTCAACCTCATTCAGACTGAATGGGAAGCGTCCGAACATCCACGCTCAGGTTTCTGCACAGATGTTCGATGTGGTTTAAGTCTGGGCTTTGACTCAGCTCAAGGACTCAAGGACAGTGAGAGACTTGTACCAAAGCCAATCAAGCATTGTCTTGGCTGTATGCCTTTGGTTATTGTCATGTTGAAATGTGAACCGTCAACCCAATCTAAAGCCCCTTTTCCACTGGTCAAAAAAACCTGCTAAGACCCGCTAACATTCACTCTCAGGTCAAATGACTCTGTAGAAGCAGCTCCAATCAGCAGACATGTAAACACCCGGGTGAACTCGCCCTTTTTCCTGCTGTGACGTCTTTCAGAGCACAGACACTGTAGACGCACCTGTCTAGCACGGTGCTGTTACACCAGAAACACCGGCGCTACACTGCAACCAGGGAGTGAATCTGCAGCCCTGAAATAACTTTTTAAAAACACAATCACAGATTGAAGCGTCTCACACGGAGGCTCCGACTCTCTTACAGGAGCAACAACCTGAGGATGAGATGCGACAGGTCCGTTTCACCATGTTTGCGCCGCGGTCAACAGCTCATTCTTTCTCCCCAGTGTCTGTGTGTGTGCTCGGTAAGTGCATGTGAAGACACTGCTCCCTGCAGTTGTGTGTGTCCTCTCAGAAAGACAGCTTGTCTGGCAGAGTAAAAAGAGTCAATGGCTTTTCTCAGCAGGCTTACTCGTGTTTAAAAAACCGGCCTATACCCGCTGCATGCACTCTGCAGCAGGTTGTATTCACCCTGTCCCTGCTGGTGAGAAGCCTCTCAGTAGCATGAAGCTGCCACCCCCACACTTCACCCAGCAGAGCCCAGTGTGTGTCAGACTTACAGTTCTGTCCAAGGGTTTGATTTTTTTCTTGAGTCTTTTCTTCTCTCTCGTACTCAGAGTTGTGTAAATGCTGTTTGGCAAACTCATAGTCAGCTGTCACATACATTTTATCCAAAGTGGCTTCTCTCTCAACACATTCTCTCTCGCAACTCATCACATACAGACTTGGTCTGGACCTCTTGGCATCACTTTCCATCCAGCATTTATTAATGTCAGCAGAGTCGCCAGGAGGTGGTCAGGGTAGATGGTGGGTGACTATTAACTGCAAGTTTATAGTTTTGTATTTTTTATTAGTTTTCATTTTTATTTCATTTCAATCAAGCTTTTGTTTTCAGTTTCAGTTTAATTTTAATTCATTTTAAAGCAGATTTTTTGATTTAGTTGCTAAATTTTAGATTGATTAATTTTAATATTAGTTTCAGTGTTAGTTTTAGGTTTTTTTTGCTTTATGGTGAGATTCAAAAAAGTCAGTAAAATTATTGAGTGATAAAAACTCAAAACATCAAACCATTTTTAAAATGTGTTCACTGAGGACAGAAGAACACACATATAAAAGATGTGTGTTAGTGTCTTTGTGTCATTAACTAGAAAAATTCAACTGGACACAACAACAACAACAACAACAACAACAGAACATAAAATGTAGATCTGGGCACAAATATGTAAACAGTCGACACAGGATACAGGCTGTCAATTGTTTTTCTGAGTTTGGTTTCCGAGGTGAGATGCAGGTCGTGTCACAATAAAAAAGAAATATGAAAAACCCCGAAAAAACTCTAGAGGTTTGATTCATTAAGCCGAACCGCCTCACAATGAACTCATCAGCCAACTGTCCTGCCCAGCTGGGTCAGAAGTGCTGCAGCTCAGTGGATCATCACTGCAGGAAAAAACTGCAAGATACATTTCACATCCACCCAAAATACCAGGAAATAAACTGACAAGGATGAAAACTATTTTCTCTTTACTTTAGTTTATTTTAGTTCATTTTGTAAACACATAATACAGTTTAAGTTAGTTATCGTTTTTTTTTATAAAGCTTGTTTTCTTTTTTTTATTTCAGTTAATGAAAGTGTTTTTTCACATCTAGTTTTTGTTATTTTATCAGTTCTAGTTACCAGACCAGGGTTTTGCATCCAGAGTCCTGTCTTTGGTCAGTTTACGCAACAAAAGCACTTTGCTCAAGGATTTGGGAAAATGGTGGTTGTGGATTTGTTTAGGCACTGACAGCACTTCAGGAAGAGTCATGATGGTTGCAGACTTCTTTCATTCCACAGTGATTGAGGCCATTGTGCTCCTGGGAACACAAAGGTTTCCAAATGCTTTTCTTTTCTTTTCATATCTATGTTTTTGTCCTTGTGAATTGTAGGACGTTACACAGGTGTGTAAAGAGTGTAGTTTTTGATTTTTAATAAGTTTCCAAATAATTCTGAAAACATGTTTTCATTTTGTCATAATGTTCTCATGTATGGAATTCATTCATTCTGTTCTGCCATAAGAAAGATTTAGAATTTATTTAATAATGTTTGTTTTTTTTCTCCACTCTTAAATCAGAACGGACAGTAGTACTTCAAAAAGGACTTAGAGTAGCGCAGCATTTATTACACACACATTTACTACCGCATCCACCCACACACACACACACACACACACACACACGCATCTGGCTGTACAGTGTGTTTACAGTTATTTTTCTTTTCCTCTTGAGCTGTTGAAATACACGCCATGTTTTATTTTTATTTGCAGACTGGACTTACTTCAGCTGGAAAAGGAATCCTTATATGTAAACACAGTAAGTTTTGCATTGAGAAATGTCATCCTTACAGACTGTCCAGCATCTGTCGGCCTTCCATTGATTTATTTTATTTTACACTATTTTCTTTTTTTATTGGACGTATTTGAAGTTGCTCTCTCTCTATATCTCTAAATTCATTTGAAGGTGTTTGTGTTAAAGTGAGATTTTTTCAGTCCAGTGTCCACTCCTCGGCCCTTTTGTCCCTCAGGCCATTCCAGACCAGACAGGGGCCAGACCACAAACTGTTTACAAGCTGTCTGTCTGTCTCAAGTTCAACTGCAAAGTCCAACCTGGGAAACAAAAAGACAGTCCGCAATGCAGACAAAGACGGAGGAGGAGGAGGAGGAGGAGGAGAAAGAAGGTGGTAAAAACGGTAGGGTGAGTGTGGGTGTGTGTGTGTGTGTGTGTGTGTGTGAGGGAGGGAGGGAGGAAGCGAAGGGGGGGGGGTCTGTTGGACATGAACTTGAGACAGAAAAATGAGCCTCAGCCCTGCATTCCTGGTCTCAAACATAAAGTACACTCTAGGGAGCTGTGTGTGTGTGTGTGTGTGTGTGTGTGTGTGTGTGGGTCTCAGGGGGTGGGTCCTCTCTTCCTTTCCCACTCTCCCATAAACCATTGTAAAATAGAATCGAATAGAATCGAATAGAATAGAAAATGGAAAATATTTCTTGTGTTAAAACACTTCTGGGATTGGATTTTATTCTGTTGTATTCAGAGGAATAGAAGATGGACGGTGTTGGACAGGAGGGAGGTTTGATTTAAGGAGGAACCGGCTCTGCAGCGCTCCGTCTGTCAGCTCACTGACAGCTGACAGACACAGGGAGGAGACTGGCTCTGCTCCACTACACTGTGTAACAGCAGATACCATGGAGCGCCGTCCGCTCACAAATCCAATGTCCCAAATCATAGGGAATAAAACTTTCCACCTTATATCCTCACCTCGGAATTATATGGTTCTATGTGTGGTTTTGAAAAATTGAGGATTAAAGTTTTAACGTCCTATAGAGTAAAACTGATGTTAGATCTACTCTCAATATAAGGTGCGAAAATATGTAAAGTGGGTGTTCTGACAAGTTAATTACAGATACAACTAATTAAGTGTTCTGTCTGTGAAGACACAAAAAGGAGCTTCTTTGTTTTTTTTTCATTCACAGAGCAGTGAGACAACAGACTGAAACAGCAGAACATGATTGGTTCTCCTGCGAGTATTCTTAGCACTGATTGGCTTAGCAGATCTAACCGTACAGAAAAGTTAGTAAATGACTTTGGGTATAAAACTTTTTTTGCTGTTCAAATTATAAGGACATTAATGCAAAAAGGTAAAAATGATAATAGCCTTGTCTATGTGAATAACTGTTTTAGAATTTCATATTTCTAAGGTCACAATATGAGTGAATATCTAAAGAACAGTGGGTAAATTGAGGGTGAATAAATTAGCTGCTTACATTTTTTAAATGTACTCTAATTCTCCACTCTCCATCACTTTCCCTGGCACTTTCATACTGACTCTCAGCTCAGCTGGATTTACTTTTTATTGGCTCTTCTCCCAGAGTGACTAAAATCCATCCAATGGGTGGTTTGTAACATTGGGCTGCTGCTGCTGCTGCTGCTGCTCATGAAGCTGCTGCCATCAGCCAGTCACAGTCCAGTATTACATGCTCCCTGAAAACAATAGAAAACACTCCATGACAAGTAGAAGTCTTGCCAGCATTCATTCAACTTTGAAGTGAACTGCATTTACCTGCAAAACTTTGTGATTATTATGACCCTGATCCTGGCAGATGTCGCCACAGAGCAAGACCAGGAAGGGAAGCGCCGTCTGCTTTTGGGGCAAAACAAGGGCTGCATCGACAAATAGTCTAAAGCTCTTTCTTTCTTTTAATTTTCATACTTAATGTGCATTTTGCTGATACTTACGTACTGTTATGTAAGTGACATTTCGCAAGACTTCTACTTGTCACGGAGTGTTTTCTATTGTTGAAATGTTCTTTTTACTTAATTTTTATTGAACTACAGAATCTGAAATTTTCCTCCACCATAGTAGGTTTTTCAGAATGTAACTGACTTGGCTCCATCACCTCTCTGGTTCATGATGGTGCTGCTTGTGTTGGTTCAGGTTTAGGGGTTGGTTTGTATTTTTCTTACTTTAAGTAGGAAAAGAAAACCCAGAGTCAGCACACTGAGTCATATAAATCTAAACATTACACTTTTTATAAAATAAAAGTGACACGAGATCTGTGTCCGTCAGCTCCATGAGGCTCCACCTTTCCTCTG
This sequence comes from Seriola aureovittata, assembly GCF_021018895.1. Classification (NCBI taxonomy): domain Eukaryota; kingdom Metazoa; phylum Chordata; class Actinopteri; order Carangiformes; family Carangidae; genus Seriola; species Seriola aureovittata. Next base: position 2,531,698 of record NC_079380.1, on the reverse strand, counting down.
TGAGTGCAGCTGTCTGAAGGCAGGAATGTAATGTGCTCTGTGTCTATTCACTTAGTTTTTACCACGGCAAGTTAAACATGCATCACTCACACCAGCATCCTGCCTTCTATTTCAATTTATTCTATTTAATGCATTTGTAATAAGACAAAAATCAGACTTTTCTTACATCTGCATAAAAACAAAAGTTCCCTGTGGTCATTTTGATAACATCACAAAGATATTTAGTCTGCCTTTGAGCACACTGAAAAAAGAGAATAAAATAAAGAAAAAAAATCAGTGAATGGGAATCAAGTGAAAAGAGAAATAAAAAAAAATGAAATAAAACATTTGTTTATTTTATTTGTTGGATTTTTTCCATTTAAGCTTCATTCTCTTAGCTTCAGTATATTAAAGATATTTGTTGTGTCCATTATCTCGGTGCTGTGAACAGCTGTAGTTTTTCTGATGCATGTAACTGACCTGAAGCCGATTGTGCTGCAGCTTGTTCTCACTAAACCTCTTCATTGTATAACAGGTTTTGTCTACCTTATTTTATTTGCTTTGTCCCACACTGACTTCCCTCTATTATTTGCTGTATGTAACGTTTATGTTTTGCAATACAAATAGTTGCCTTTCTAAAAGTCCTGAATTTAAAAATACACTTAATCAAAAGTATAAAAGTATTATGAGCAAAATGTACTCAGAAATAAAGATAGTCCTCATGCAGAAAAAAACATCCCCTTCCAAATCGTATTATTACAGCCTCTTTTATTAATGTCACTGTTTTTGATGCCACTGTGTATGTTGTAGTTGAGTGGAGGTTATTTTTAAAACAGCTCTCATATAAATGTAGAGGAGCAGAAGAATAAAATAAAAGTAAAATACACGTAAAGTTGTAAAGTGCAAGTAACCCACTGTGAGATGTACTTGAAGTAGGCAGGAGGAATGTGAATGTACTGCCCATGGTTTATGTAGACAGCTCAAATGAATTATTATTATTATGTTGTTGTTTTTAAGTTGAATTGATCTGCTTTTAATCGAAGACATTTTATTTATTTATCCACTGTGTTTGCAAAGGCAGCAGCTAATAATATCTTCCTGTGTAAATGTTACATTTTCTATTTGAGAAAGTTATCACATGAAAGGTGGAAATGTGTGAATAAGACACATTTAAAATGATAAGTTTCACTCATTAAGTAAAAGTAACATTATATAACTGATATGAGCAGAATTAAAAAAAAAAAAAAAAAAACATTTAGAGAAACTAAAGTGCATGCTGGAGTGAATTCACGTGACTTGTGTTGTTGTTTGTTTGTTTGATGTGTAAAATAAAATAAAGCAGCGTGATTTGTTTGGTGCAGCTCCTCCTCCTCCTCCTCCTCCTCCTCCTCCTCCTCCTATCTCTGGTATTTGGATTAAAGGGGACAACGAGCTTTATGAGCTTCAGGGCTTCCGTCAGTATTGTTGGACAGAGACAGCAGTAAAGAGAGTCAACAGGCCAGCAGAGCACACCGCCGTTTGTCAAGTTCAATGTTAATGTTTAACAGTCCGAGAGAGAGAGAGAGAGAGAGAGAGAGAGAGAGAAAAGAAAAGAAAATCCAGCTTCTTTTTAATCAATATTCCCCCGAACAAGAAATGAACAACAATTATTGTATTGTATAGAATATATTGTATTGCAACTATTCTCTTCTCTTCTCTTCTGCTCTTTATCTTTTTATCTTTTAAGAAGAGTATTCGTTGATGTTCCCGGCTGCTCCACACACAAACATCACTGACCATTTCATTTTAATTGACCGTCTGTTTGAAGGTCCAATTTCAACGTTTGTTTCACTGATAAAAGAACCTGAAATTGCACATTAGTGTTGTTTAACGACCCGAGCTCAGACAATAAACAGTATTTCATATTCTCAGCTCATTATATATCCTAAACGAATAATAATTAAATGTCTACTGAAACTCTTTCTCTCACATAATGAATGTTTCATAGTTTTAACTATGCGCGCATTTAATCTCTTTACTGCAACTAAAATTTCTTTTAGATACAGTAAATCACTGAAATGCGCATTTTTTGCTGCTAAAAGCCTGAAGCAGAATATTAGAAGATGTAGATAATCTTTCAGCAAAATATAGAGCTACAGGCGAAGTAAAAAAAATCAAGTATAAATTCAAAGCTACGTGAAACCAAAATGTTCACGTGAGAAAAGCCTGGTATATATTTTCAGCGCAGGTAGCTCAGGCCTTGTAAAAGCTCTGTTTCATATACATTTTTTTTTATTATTATTATTCAAGTTTTTATTTATTATCATTATTGTGCATCAGAGCAGAGAAATCCGACTTCTATAAGTTGAACAAAACTGTTTTTCAGATTTGTGTGAATCACCTGGTGAAACATCACCACAACACTGAAAATGAAGTTTAAAAAACACTGATATTCAAAGCAAAAGCAACCCCGGCCTGAACAGTGGAATGTATTTGAGAGTCAGGTCAGTTCGTCTCCTCGGTGGACAGAAAGCGATCGGGCCGCGTCAGTGGTCAAAAGCAAACAGGACGGCGTGGCGCTCCAGCTCTCAGTGCAACACTAAACATAACAACCCACAGCGACAGCAGCAAAGGCCGAAGCCTAAACGACTTGGATTTAACACACAAATAGATTTGCACCATTTAACACATGTCAAACATTTGCTTAATATGAACAGAGGAATAGAAACATCGAGGACGCACAGAATAGTTACCAGTCATTTGTAATGGGAGCTGTAATGCACCTTGGTCACGTTAGAAATCACGTATCTCCGTGGTTCTGTCCGCAGCATTTAAATGTATGTTAAAAGGGTGAAAGGGAGAATTCCGCTTTGTTATAAACAACTATTTAATGTCCTTGTGAGCAAACAAAAGTGCGAATGCGCACTCAGCTGAGAGGAGTTTGTGATGTTTGTGAGGGGTTTTGACATTTTGCGTTGACTCTGTATCTGCTCCGGGAGCTGACAGAGGAGCCGGTGGACACAGTTTTCTGAAGCTGACAAGTTCCCCACACATGATAAACCTATCAGTGAACGACAACACCAGCCGTGATTCATCCTCCCCGGTGACACCGCAGCAGGCCTCAGGCTACATGACAGTCATGGCTTGGCCTCCGTCCGCTTTCTGCAGAGAGTCACAGTTACTGAGTAAGTCAACAGGAGGATCGTGTTCTCTGACGCAGCTCAGTGGACTTTGTTTGGAAAGTAGAAAAATCAGGATTCTATAAAAGCCTGGATGCACCAAACATTACGCACAGCTGTTTGGACATGATCTGAAAACCAAGAGTCTGTGTAAAGTTAAAAAATCGATGAACCTGCAGCTGACGTTGATCAACCAAAGCTGATCAGACACGGAGCGGCCATACAGCGGGTCAGTGTGCGCGGGAAGTTTGCAGCCGCAGCGTGTGTGTGTGTGTGTGTGTGTGTGTGTGTGTGTGTGTGTGTGGTATTGGGGGTGTCTCTATCAGACCAGACTACGCAACGCCCTGCTGTTGTAAAATGTTTGCGGGAGACTTGAGTGAGAGCCAGTCCTGTCGGTCACGTGACTGTCAAGGTCAAGTGCTCCTCTCTCTCTTTCACACACACACACACACACACACACACACACACACACACAAATAGTGTACACAAGTTACAGGCTACAAGGATTCGCACAAAGCGCACAAACAATAGCGCAAATGAATGTAATATCTGTTCTCTTCTATTCCAGCGACGTGTCTGTCTGAAGGTTGTAATGACTTAATAACATTTAACGCAAAAACCTACTTTCAATTTTCGGTATCATTTTCTCCAATGTCTCCAGCTCTCTGTGTGTCGTGTGTATTCTGCTCAGTTTTCAGTTTTCATGATTAAATATTTGGCTATGACTACAGGTTAAAGGCTACATACACACCCACACACACCCACACACACACACACACACCACACACACACACACACACACACACACTAACACGCAGTACAGTTCTAATGCAGTTCTGCTTACTGTTAACATCATACCTACAATACAGTTTCAAAAAATGAAACATCCTGTCATATTGTTGGTTTATCATTCAGACTAAATACGGACAAAAGTAATTTTCAGCAACAGAACCATAAAGTATTTTGTGTAAGTACTAATGGACTTTCAATCAAATCAAAAACTATTAATTTAATGTAGAATTAGATTGAATAGATTTACTGTAGGCTACAGTTTTCAAATTGAAATACTGGAGAATACTTTTCCGCGCTCCGTGTCTCTGCTCCTCACGGTCTCTGCAGAAGGAGACATGGAAACTGCGCGGAGGCTTTATGGAAACAGCGGCAAGAAGCTGAAGAAAGAAATTCTGAAACTAAATGTGAAAATAAAAATATTTTCTGCTCATGCTGCGAATCGTTTAAATTCACAGCTAAAAGCTTTGAGAATTAAATAATTACCATTTGGTCATATTCAGTTTATTGGAAGGTTTGTTCACACGGGTCTATACAGGCCTGTGAAATGACAGGAGGATACGGATAGCAGGGAGGCCAGACCCAAATATGAGTTCACGGTCTCATAAACACTGTTCATCAGGATTCCTCCGCTGTTTGTGCAGTTGGCGGATATCAGCTTTCAGCCTTTGATATGAGTCAAATGCGGATTTGCTTGCAACTTTTACGCGCGTAGTTTTCTGAAGGAGCGTGAACGCACCCTTTTCAGTTTTCATACTGATTGATTGATAAAAGAGCTAAGACTATATCGGGATTAAAAGAATTTATTAAGTGCCGCACTATCTTTGATTACTGGTTTACAAGCGTTATAAACAATATGGACAGCATAATAGTGTGTTTCAGCTATTGGCTACTGATCACGCACAGCACTGACAAACAATAAAACACAAACAGTAGACAGACAGTTACATTAAAGCAGGCAGGGAGCTGCTGGATTTACAGGATGCCTCTGAGAAGAAGGTTTATCAGAGGGCCTTGCTTCTTTTCTTTATTTTTATCCTTTGTCCTTTTTCTTTGTCTTTTTTCTTCCATGTTTTGACGCACACGGGCACGCGCAGTCCCAAGTCTTCCACGAGAACCACGTCGTTTCTTTTTTTTTCCCACAATTTTTTTGTCTTTTCACTTAGTTCATTTTCAACAGCAGGCAGATGCGCCCAGTCCCTTCAGTAAAATCGTCCAGACAACAGGAACTTTACATGCTACGGCGCACTGGTCTTCACTTTGGCCACGAACTTCTTCTCTTTCACCCTCCTGTTCTGGAACCAGATGGTGATCTGCCGCTCCGACAGGTTGGTCACGGCCGAGATCTTCCTCCTCTTGTCCTTGGTAATGAATTTGTTGGCGGCGTACTCTTTCTCCAGCTCCTTGAGCTGCACCTTGGTGTACGGTATCCGTTTCTTCCTGCCGCGGCGGAAAGGCGAGCTGTCGTGCTGATGTGCCACCACATCTGTTTGGAAAGCGGACAAAGAGAAGAGGACAGACAGGCGGTCTGAGGACGAGGCTGCACACACCGGGACATATTTACACACTCCACACACTCCTGGGTTTCAAGACAAAAGCGGCGCTGTGTTGAGTTTAACGTCTGCGCCTTAAATGAGAACGAGGACTGGACCTGAGACATACACAACCAACATGGTGGATGTCTGCGGTCTGCAAGCAGCACCATGAGGCTGAGCTGCACTCTGTGTCTGTGATTATAATGTAGCTATATGTTTATGCATCCACATGCAAATGGACAATACTCAGTGTAGAAACCTCAGGCTCATTATATTGTCTTTACAATTATTGCCTCAGTTGACCTGAGTGTAAATTCAGGCTGATCAGAAGTCAGCTGTTATAAAAAACACTAATTAAAACCCAGATCGATGTGCTGATCATTATAGTATCGCAATGTTAACACCTTGAGCATCAGTCACCTGAATATTAGCTTATTATCAGATTAACTAGATGGGTCACTCAGCACCAGGAACACCTGACCTTTTGCTTAATTAATGGCCTCGTCGAGCATGAAGCAGCTGAGACCGCCTCCCCATTCAAGTGATGCTGCATGCAGAAAAACACTCGCCATGTTAGTATGTATGCAGCTGCAGTCCGAATTTATGATGACTGAATTTAATTACCAGAGAAATTAAATCAGCTTCAAAGTCGGATTAAAATGAAAGTCTATAATTTGTTCCTAATAAAATATGTCACTGTAGCTCGAGGCTTATAGCCTACATCATTCTTCATTCATTTAAATGCCTCCACTGGACAGAGATGGTTTTAAAGGAGAATAAACAGCGATGTATTACCAGCCAGAGCGGACTTCCAGAGGTGCCCGGCCTGCCCCTGGTCCTTGGAGCAGTACATCTGTCCCCCCCAGCCGTTGGTCAGAGCCCAGGGTTGGTAGCTGTCCATGGGGAGCAGGGTTTCATGGCGCGGCTCACCGGTGCCCAGCGACTGGACCACCGAGACGTCCAGGTAGCTGGCCATGGACTGGTACGGGCTCGGGTAGCCGTGATAAAAGGCGAACTCCTTGGCACGATGGTTCGGGTATTCGTCAGTGCTCACTGTCGTGTCCATGTACTGCGAGCTGAGCGCGGCTCCGGCTGCCTGGGTGCATGACTTGAGAGAACCCCGCCCCATCCTGCATGGGTAATAGCCGTTACCAAAGTAGCTGTAAGGTAACGCGGTGGGAGCGGAGGAGCTCTGGTGAGGCACGCCGGCCGCCGGACAAGGTCCGGCTGCGCACTGCTTCCCCGAAGACGCGCCGGTCTCGCTGGAGCCTGGCGCGGACACGTCTACTGTTGAGTAGCCGGCTGAAGAGTGCACCAGGCCGGACGGGTGGCCGCCCAGAGCGGCGGCGGCCGCCGAGTGCGCCATAATGTTGCGACACTGGCTGGCTGCTGTGGCCGCAGCGAAGTTGCCGCTTCCCACCAGCCCCTCCATGTTCTTGTTCAGGTCGTCCAGGTTGTTATCATACACAAACATTACCGTTTCCGCTGGCCAGCGAGGGTTTAGGACCAGGGAGGCTGTCATAGGCTCTACTTTTCCCGGTCTGGTCTCCGTTCGTCGCCGTTTCCTCTCAGACTTTGTCCGGTCCTGTGCGCTAAGCTGCTACATTGGCTGAATGAGGTGAACTGGAGCCTATTTCTTCTTCTGTCACCGCTGGCTCTCCTGCCCACATACACAGCTCAGGTAATTCACATCTACAGTCACACGCACTGTCGTGGCACGCGTGCATTGACTTGCTGCACCATTCAGTGACGGCGCTCGCTCGCAGGCAAAGACTCCAGGCAACCGGCTGGACCCCCAGTTACATCCCAGCCGCAACCTTGACGCAACAAGCCCCCAGGACCAGGAGAAGAGGGAGGGCGCCTGTCTATTGGATGGGACCGGGGCGTCACGTGATGGGACAAGAGAAAAAAGACGGAGAAGAAGAGACTTGTTGGGGATTGTCAGTCAAAGAGAAAATATTTTTATGAGGCTCGAGCTGTGGCACGAGAGGAGCATGAGCAGAGTGGATTCAGCTTCCTGAATGTGCTGCTTTGCTTCGTGCAGCTGCATCATGTCAAAGGAGTCTCAGATCTGCTGCGGTTGCCACAAAGAGTAACATTATCTTTGTGATTCCAGATACAAAAAATAAATGACTTTAACAGATGATGTTTTGTGTTGTGCGTAAAGACGCACGGGGAACGCGCGCATATGCAAACGGTGATGTGTGCCGTGGAGTCAGTTCACACTCTCGCACTGACTGAGGCGGTAGATCTGTGGACGTAGACTCATGTTAGAGAATCAGACTCCAGAGAAGGCTCGTCCTTTGTTTTATTGTTTATTGTGATATTGGTGGAGGCAGCGGGGAGCGCGTGTGTGTGTGTGTGGTCTGCAACGCATCAAAGGCAAATCAAACAACCATTTCTTACAATGAACGAGCGATACCTGAACCAGCGGCCCTTTATATGATTCATGTGTGATTAAATCTCGGCTCCACTACACTGAGTGTGAATAAACAGGCAGCACGCGCAGGTACTGTCTGTGAATATGATGAAAATAAAAGCGAAAAAAGGAATGAACGAAATTTCGTTGTTCAAATGTTGAATTGTTTGACTCTTGGCTGTAATTACTTGAGCTCCAAAATAAAATGCTCACTATTACACACAGTTATGGACATATTTAAAGACTAATAATCGGCATTGCCAAATGTATGAAAACAAAGTTTATCGCTGTAATAAAAGTATTAAAAAATCATAACGTACCGAGAGTAGTTCCAGTTTCCAAAAAGAAACATTTGATTATTAAAATAATTGCACCCGCTTGGACATTTGTCAGACTGAATTTATGTGTGCTTTTCGTCTGTCTGTTCTCACACCACCTGACTGAAGGAAGCGTAAATTGGGTTTATAGTGGGGGTGGGGGGGTGGAGGTCTGAAGGTTCCAGAAACACGGATCCAGAGAGGTCTTCACGGCACTTCTTCTGAGCGGCCTTATTTGCGTAGTAATTTGACTGGCTGCTGATGGTTTTAGATTTACAGAGCCATCTAAGGTATAGGTTTAGGTTGAACTCTTCCACACTTGTTTCCACACGCTGCGGCACAATGCACCTAAATGGATGGACTGTCACTTTCTACACACCGTTAAAACAACGAGGAGTGTGTGGTTTTATGCGTAAAGCTTCTCGAAAGGGAAAAAAAATATCGAGCGTTCAAATAAGTTATCTCCCTGCAAACAGGACCCAGAGGGTTGTTGTAATAATAATGTGCTGTTGTTGGTAACGAGGCCTGCATTCTGTTCTCTCTTCACTGCAGGTCATCTGTACAGAAGAAGAGCATCTGTGATGCGTCAAACTTCTCCAATTATTCCAATTAAGAACTTGTAGATTTAGCATTATTTTTGCACAGATTTTTTAGACATTACAAACATTATTTTACGCATGTGGTTTCTGTGGATACCTCGAGATAATGAGTGGCTAATCTATGTGGCTGGAGAGACTTGCCAACAGCAACACGAGCTTGTAATACACTTCCTGTGGGTGTAGCAGGGCCGAAGAGGCAACAACTGAGTCGCCCTTCTAAGATATAATTATATTTTGTCTGATTTGACTGGATTTTATTTTCGGTTTCTGCATCAGGATTTGATCTGCTGCTGTTGCTTTCTTTTTGGGGTCGTATCTCTGTGTGTACGGCAGGATGAATGACGAACAATACACTATGGTTTTGCGTTAGACCTCATGTTAAGAGCAGCCTTCAGTATTATTCACTGGCAGCAGAAGCAGGTGTGAAGCTTCTCCGGCTGATGGAGGTGGAGGCTGCGGGCAGCAGTGAGGATGTGTCTGTCTTCTCTGCGTGTTACTTCCACCGCGTGTAGGTGTCACTCAGGAACATGCAGTGAGGGGAGAGAAACCTTCATCAGCCGCTGGTCTGAGCTGTGGTGGAGACTGAACTAATGACAGAGCATGTCGGAGTGATGGCGGCAAAGTCTTCTTTAAGTAAAGAAATGTCAAATAAAAACGCATTTAAGTATAAAGCATTATATGAAATGTTTTTGAATCCAAAAGTAGCAAAGCAATCTGAATTTAAAGCTTTAAATTGACATATTCTGACTATGAAGAATGATTGAATGTAAAGGAGGAGCCGTCTGTTTAATGTATGTGGTTTCTAAGGGGAAGTCAGGGTAAATGTCCCTTCAAAATAAATAGATGATAGAACAATAAAATAAACAAGATCAACAGGAAAAACAAAGAAGGAATAAAAAGAATAAAATATTAACTGACGTTCCGCTTTTTGAATGGAGTTTGCTAACTCCAGTTGGTGATGAATACCGTGAGATGCAGTTGAAAGCTTCAGAAAGAGCCTCCGTCAATAGACGCTGAGTTTTTCTCCCTTCAGTTCATTTTATTTAGGGTTAGTGTTATCGCATACATTGTATATTGTTATTGTATATAGTATTATTATCTTATCTTATTTAGTTTCGATTCTGTTTCTATTCTTATTTTATTTCTTATTACATTTTCCCCACTTTCCTTATGCTTGAATTTCTTCTACCGGGGATCTTTGTCAATCTACTGCTTCCAACATCAAGAAAGAATTTCCAAGTTCAAGTTAAATAATAATAATAAAAAAATAAAAATAATACTGTTTTGCTGAGTTTAGAAAAAAAAACGGTGCGTCAACACATGGAGCAGCTGAGCTCAGACAACAGAAAAGAAGAATCAGCTGTTTGAATCAACAGCATTAATGGCGCCGTGAAGCTGCAGAGTTCTGGTCTGATGAATTATATTTCTCCTTTCAATTAGATCACAGCAGCTGATCGTTATTTCACATTCACAGCAACTGGCCGCTTGTTTTAAAAAAAAAAAACTCACTCTGAAGTTCAGAAACAGCCTGAACACACACACGCACCCAGCACGCACGCAAATCACCCAGACAGTCAGTCTCTCTCCCATGGTGTGGTCTGCCGGCCTGCGTGGGGGGGGGGGGGGGGGGGGGGGGTCAGCCTGGCCCCTGAGGGTCAAGGTCAAGTTCAACTTGGAAAGGGAGGGGGGGGGGGTGCAGACAGAGGCACAGACAGATGAAATGAGCTCAAGTTCAAGGCCACTGCAGCACACCTTGAAGCTTCTTCTGTTTATTTGTGTGTGTGTGTGTGTGTGTGTGTGTGTGTGTGTGTGTGTGTGTGTGTGTTACATTGCAGATAATACAGAAGACGCCATGCTGTCTCTGTGATGGGCACCGGCATGGTCCAGTATAACCAGTATAACCAGTACAGCCGGCATAAAGACAAACACCCGGACTGCTGCTCACTCAGTCAATCATTAACCAGAAGAGAGAGAGACTCATCTGTCTGAAGGAAACTTAACAACAGTCCAACAAGCCTTCATTTCCCTTCAAAATAAGAGTATTGTGTGTACGTCAACAAATGATCAACACGGTGATCAGTTAAAAAGCAGCATCTTTGCATTTTCTAGCATGTGGCTGCCGCTATAAGCGTCTCATCAGGGGGAAGCAGGGAAAGACTGAAGTTCAGGCCCAGTTGTGGTTTATTGACCGCAGGTGCCTGACGGGAAAGATTTTGGAAGGATTTGTCTTTTTGACATGACAATGTTTTATTGAATTAGTCTACATGTACAATCTTAAAACGAATTAGTGGATGAAATCATTTCTGTCTCGTCTCGATATTAGTTTTCAAACCATCTAATATTAAATTTCAGTATCTGACAATTACTCTTTTCTATATCTATGTGAGAGAAATAACTTTTAGGTCTGACAGCTGCTCACTGAGGTGGAAACGCCTCCACAGAGTTCATATTTCTCATCGTCTTTGAACGTATTTTGTCATTAACGCTGCCATGGAAACCACAGTTAATGACTTGCTTACAGTGGAGAAACTTTATTTACACTCGACTTAGATTGTGAAATGTTTGAGATTGCATTAATACATACCGTCAGTAAGATATGCTCATGTAATCATAAAGCGGGAAGGGTGGGGGCTATGAGAGGATGGACAGTGAGGGAGGAGGGAGAGATAGAAGAACTGGAGGAGCTTTTTTAATTACTGCAGAAATGTACATAAACAGATTATTGAATGTTAATAATACATATATCAACACATGTACAGTATGTATGTGTGGACTGATGATTGACACGATGACCAAGAAACTCATTTGTTTTGCGTCCAGTAAAAATAAAATAAAATGGTCACATAAAAAAAAGAAACTGCAATGTAAGAGTGCAGTATATTACATGCAAAACACATGACCACATTTTTTACATAATAATAACTGTTCATACATGCAAAAAAAAAATCATACATGAAAAATAGCACAGACTGACAGCAATGAAGCGCATTGTCATGTTAAACTGGAGCACAATGCTTCACTGGTTCGTTCTGGACCTGGTCTGGTGACAGTTCTTCCTGTTGTTCCTGTGGCCTGTAACACAGCGCGGCTCAGGCTCATGATTTTATTCCCATAGTCACTTATACAAAAGTCTCATTTTCAGAAAATCTCGTCTTCAAATCTCCGTCGCTGATCGGGAATCGTCAAACAAGATTTGTGTTTATTCGCTATTTATTTGTGTGATTTATTTATCACACTTTCAGCGTCACATGTTCAATCAAATTCACTTCAATTAAACCGAATTGTTCAAGGGGCGATTTGAAAGAAGTGCGCTTCGCAAAAAAACACACAGTTGATTGGCGAACATAAGAACAATCTGAAGTTTAATAATGTAAGAAGAAACTTGAAATACACAAGAGTAAAAAATACAAACATAATGAAAAAACAAACACGCTGAACTGCGGCTGTTTCTTCACCTTCATGTTGAGGCCTTGAGATCAGCGAGTCTGAAGCAGAACTGTCATCAACACTTACTGCAGGAAAGTAAAAATAATTAATTTAAAATAAATATTCATATAAAATAAATAGATAAATTGCCCATGAAAAAAAATGGATGTTCTGATCACTTTTTTGTTTGCGATCCAACTGTGGGTGGATTTTTTTCCTCATACCGAGTCTGACGCGACAAATTATAGTTCTTCTGATTTTTCCTAAATATATGTATATCTTACACAGCTGCCCAGTGCATGCTAAATTAATAAAGCTATACCTCTGTTCGTGTCCATCGTGATCAAAATACTGATTCACCTTCATTAGTCTGCAAAATGCCTGAAAGGCCAGAATAAGACGCAGAGCTCAGCGGCAGAGGAAGGATCTAATCCAGGTAACACTATCAGAGATGGGAACAAACTTAAATATCTTAAATGACGAGACACAGGTACTTCATTTTTCATTTCACATAGACTGGATGTAAACAAACCAGGCAGATAAGAGGAAATGCGGCCTACATCTAATAAGCTGGATGAGATCGTGCGTTATTGGGTCATTAAGAAGGACAATCTGAATCTGAAGCGTCAGATGATCGACTGACATGACAAGCGATGCAAAAGTTGGCATCAAGCTTTCAATCTCCTCCTGCACTTTAACATGTTGAACTATGACTGACTGTGATACATGAAGTTTGTGCGCCAGATACAGCAGAGTCTGTGAGGACCGCACCGCGGAGGAAACACACATGTCTGCGTCTAGTTTCATGTCCGTCTGGTTATCAATGTTAGTCTCATCCATCTACAGCCCAGCGGACTATTTCACTAATACGTTATTACTGAATAACTTTCAAATTTTCAGTGTCAACCATAAGCACATGTTCTGATCCACTTTGATAAACACACTCACAGTCAGTCCCTGTCCAGAGTAAGCTGCGCGTGAGTTTCTTCCTCAGACCTTTGCAGCCAACTGCATGTTGTACACATAAAATATTACCATCAGATACTTATACACCAGCATTTCCTTACAAGCTCCACATTCAATTCAGTTCCTAGTATTTCTCTCTAAAGCTTCAAAATAAAGTCAGAAAGTTCTGTGACATTTTTAAATCTACTGATAGTTTCTATAGAAGATCCTGTCAAAGGTTGTAGAAACATTTTTTAAAATAGTGACATGAAAACAAACAACACATTAGAAATACTGGGTCAGTAGCACAGTTGTGCTTCCCCATTGCGGCAATTTGTATTTTTGCATTTAAATGATCTCTGTGCCTCGGTGATGGGTTTCTCCCTGTGTGATTGTTCAGTCCACTCTGGTAAGAATCGTCGCTCTCTCAGTTTAAGGACTGACACTAAAACCTGATGTGACAGCTGTCTGGTTATTAAAACTCAAGTACACCAAGCAACCTGTACAGAAGGGCAAGATGTCACCAATACAGTGTTTTATATTTGAAAAAAATATATTTTTCTTTTATAAAATCTTTGCAAAAGAGCATTAGAGAGAACCTTACTTCCTAAGTGTGATGCATTTACTGTAGAATTGATTCTGAATATTTAGACTTCATGTGGAAATTGATTCAAACTGTAAACCACTGGGATTTTAGTGAGAGAGAAAAGCAGCAGGAGGCTACATGGGTGGTTTGTTAGCAGAGCATGTTCACAGGGGAAAACTAGGCTGATTTTAAGTGAGAGGAAAATCAGTCGGTGTCAAACTGTGGATCTTTTTAGCACAACGTTGACCAAATGCATTAAACCCAAATAGACGGCCAATGTTAACATTAGAGCTGTTTGACAAACATACAAATCTGTAGCCATCTTAAACCCAGGGTGTGATACAGCACACAAACACATTTCCTTTACATTTACAAAAACGATTTACATTTTCAGATGAAGGTTGATCATTAACATGACTGTAATTAGTCTCTGTTTATATGCTGATCAGTTCAGTTCGGTTCAGACGACTTTATTTATCCCCCATGAGCAATTCATTTGTAGCTTCTCAGTCCATACATTCGGTCTCAACAGACAAACCAGACTGAGCTGTGGCTAAATGACCTTTGACCTCGTAAGTCTGACGAACATGGGCTGCTGTTTGTATAGTGAAGTTTCATTAAAGTTCAAATATATATCTGATATCCGATGAATAACTTAAACGCATTACAAAGCTAAGCCTCACACGCAGAGTTTTTCATTTATGGTAAAAACTGGTATCTCCACTGTGATTTAATATCAAGGTAAAATGTAAAACTTTAAAAACTCAGTGTCCTCTGGTGCTTTCAATTACATCCAAAGTTCTTTTTCAGCACTGGGCAATTGTCAGTTTTTCCATATAGGTCATATAATGACAACTGAGCCATTTCCATGACAACTGAGCAAACAAAAGCCACTGAGGAAGACCATGAGATGTGGTTGAAAGCTAAAAAAAAAAAATTAAATTATAATATAAATCACAATATATATAAAGCACAGTATATGTTTCAAACTGCTGATAACAGCACAGGCAGGGAGGAGCCAAATGCAAACTAAAAGACAGTAGGATGCAGTGAAGTATCTTTAATGTATGAAATAAGGCTTACAGGCAGGACCGCAGGACCGCCTCAACCAACATGCAACAGACAATCCCACAAGGAGCTGGCGACTAAGGCAGGTTTAAATAGTGACGAGGCTGATGAGAAAACTAGGAACAGGTGTGTGAGTGGGCGGGCGGCTCAGGTGATTGCAGATAAGAAACAGGTGAGCAGGTGGGTGAGGCGACAAGGAAAAAAGTCCAGGGTGGGCAGATGCTGGACTGAGGAGCAGATCATGACTGTGTAACACTCGATGGAGCTTTAACATTTGTGTGGTTTCACTTCACTGTTTTCAAGTCCATATAAGAAACATCTCACTTCGGTCATATGAGTTTTTCAGCTTCATTTCATCATTTCCTGATTTTATTTGCTGTATAATGTTTGAACCTGAGCTTGTGGGCTTTGAGTGAGCATGAGGGTGAAAAGGTCACCATGTAAACCTGTATGCTGTGCCTCTATTCAGCAACCTGCCAGCCTCTCATTCAGCTCCATACCTCATTATTCCTGTGCCTGCAGCCATATCTGACACCTGGCAGAATCAGGCCACAAATGGTATGTAAGGAGAGATATTGGACTTCAGTATCGTTCTTATAACTTTAACTGGTCAAGCGCTGCTCTCCTTGCTTGTCCTGAAAGAACACCACTGGTTGTGTTTGTTCACATGGAGAGCTGCACATATGCAAGCAAAGATACAGGTGATGCAAGTTCCAGTCAATGGATTCACTCTTTTCACTCAAAAAACAATAAGCAACAAAAAAGATGCTGTGTTATTGTGCATGCTTGCCTTTGAAAGCGGGGGAAGAGTCTTCGTCTACGAGTGTCTCGAATGACGTCCATAGTTGTGTTTACTGGCTAATGGCTGCTAGATACCGAGCTGCTACTTCGATCATTTAGATAACGTATTTCCGCCCACGTAGATGTTGTGGACTGACGACGCTGAATTGCATTTACACTTCTGTTCAGTGTGTCCCTGACCCCACAGAGGTGGTTTGGTCGATCAGATCACAATCCATCCTCACTGTGTCTTTGGAGCATTCACACCTTTGATGTGGTCAAGCTCTCTCTGATTGGAATCCGATCTCCCAAAACACTTTTTAATGCCAGGTGTAAATAGGGTAAAAGTGAATCTGAGGCTTTTGGGGCAAGAGTCCCTGCTATCAGGGCAGATGTCTGCTCTGCCTGGTTAGGATCTTGGCTTCATCACCATCATTGTCACTTGCTCCACTGAACATGGAGACCCATTTTATATATGGACTATATGATCTCTGCAGGTCCAGGTTTTAAATCTGTTCCGCTCCAGGTAGTAAATAAACGACTGAAGTCTGGTCTCACTCTCGCTCATACAAAGTTATAGATTTGGGCTGAAAGGTTGTTGTCCCTAATGCTTGCTGCTGACCACTGATTACTTAAAAAGTTAGTGACCATTTGCTCTACTTCCTCTGAGGAGACTCAGTAAATGATGGTCAGAAGAGAGTAACTGCATGAAGACAGAACAAGAACAAACGGATAAATCAGCTGGCTGATGAGAAGCTGCCTGTCGAGACACAAATAAATCTGAGCCAACATGTCAAACAACATACATCAGACCTCAGAGAGAAAAAATGTAAATGATCTCTCCACCAAGTTTGGTGCATATAGTTTTTGTGTAATCCTGCTGAGAAACAAACAAACAAACACACACAGATGAAAACATGACCTCCTTGGTGCAGGTAATGATAATATGATATTCTACCTAGTGCTAATTCTGCAGTAATTACTTGAAAGTCTGATTACAGTGAACAGTGAATAAATAGATCTGACCACTTCTCCGGTCTCCAGTTATTACCAGTTAGCAGAGGGAAGAGTGGGCTCGATATGTTTTAAGTGGAACCACATTGTGATGATACGAACACTGTCTTATTGTTTGATTAAAGTCTGCTGGTGAATTAAATCTTTCTAAGCACATTTTAATTGGAACTAAGAAAATGTTATTTAACTCATTTGATTTGTTTAATAGGTTTGATTATTGTGATGTATAACAGGTGAGTGTAGGTGACATGTAATTATTTTATTGTATCATAAAAAGGTGTTCTGTATGTTAATATTCATTTAAACTAGTCTGCCAGTTCTCCACGCAAATGTCATAACTGACATTATTTACACACAGATAATTAGTTACATGTGTGGTTATAATACAGAGTGTTACACAGCAGCATTCATTGTGTCTTGTGTCCTTGAACTTGACCTTGTTGAGCATTTAACAAGAGGAGAGTGGCTGTGTGTGCGTGCATGTGTGTGTGAGTGTGACAGAGAGAGAGAGAGAGAGAGAGAGAGAGAGAGAGACAGAGAGCGAGAGTAGTGCCCAGAGTTTTTTCTTTGTTTTTTTTCAATAAAATGAAGAATCAGATCCAGCAGACATGGAGCGGCCCTGCTGACAGGCCGGCCTGTAACAGAGCCGTGCATTAGTTCAACGGTCAGTTGCTGTTCTATATTTATTCAGTAGGTCTGATTACTCACATGAAATCTGAGAAAACTTTCTGTAAAATCTCTGCTGTGTCATCACTGAAATTTATTGAACATATTTAAATATGTAGTTTAAATGCTTATCTCGCTGTGATGAACAAGACAACTGAACTAATCTGATGATGTCCCATGTGCACAGTGAACAAACAGCTGGAGTTTTTAAAACAGTTCATCACAGTGAGCCTGAGTCTGCTGCTCTCTGACTGAGGAATATTTATTTTAGTGACAGTAGAAACAATCCAGTAGCAATATTGTAAAGAGCTGTACATTAACAAAGCGTGGAGCTGAACCAATTTGCTTGATTAGATGATTGATACAAAATTCAATTGCAACTGTCTATAATTATTTGAATAATTTAAAAGCAAAAATGTGTAAAATTGTCTCCAGTTTCGCATATGTGAATATTTTCAGGTTGTCTTCGGTTTTCTCTGATACTAACCTGAATATCTTGGGTTTTTTGACTGGTGGTTTCCAAAACAAAGCATCTGAGGACTTTGTAAACCAGCTGAATAAAACGGACTTTATAGTAATCAGCAGATTACTTGATAAGTAAAACAATCATTTGCAGCCAAGAAAGAAAGACAAGAATAACTGAACCTATTTAGAAATACTGACAATGAAATAACAAAACAGAAATCAAGAAATAGAGGAAAAGTAGAGATATAGATCTAAGAATGTGATTTATTTTGTTGACGTGGCTCTGACTGAACCAGCTGTGGTCACCTCTGGCTCCTGTCTTCTGTTATAAACATCTCCAGGTAAAATGTCAGGTATCAGTATCACAGTTTAGAACTTGTTGACCATTTGGCAACAAACTCCAAACTCCGAAACCTGTTCACCTTAGAGATCAAATGATGGGATATATTTAAGTGAAGGAACAAAATGCATCAAGGTGGAAATCCTGCAGCTCATGTGGTATTATACTGTATAAAATATATATTTCATATCATGCTACTTTTTTCAATCTTATTTATTGATTGCTAATTTTGGAAAAAGGACCCTGGATGAACTATAATTATGAGAAACAGGTTTCTTACATCTGTAGCATTGTGCATCTTTTGTTCTTGTTAACTTCTTACTTTAAGTTTCTCTATAGCATGCTGATGTATTTATAGGGTTTTTTTTAATTCATTAAATTTATTTCCGTGTAGGAATTGAATCTGCTGCTCACTGTCTCTGAAGTCAGCCAAATCTCTTCAGTGGATTAATATGAATAAATAAATGTTTCTTTTTTTAAGCCAACATACAGAGGGTGGCTTGTTGTAATTCTTTTCTTTCTGGTGATGCTGTCAAACATATTTAAATAAAAAACCTGTCAAGTATTCAGATCCTGATTTTACAGTTGAAACTGTCAACTGTTTTTAGGGTATTCAAGTATTTTTCTGTGAACAGACAGGATATCCGTTAACTCTCTCCTTCTGCGTGATTGTTTCCTCCTACATGTGATAATGACGTACTTGGTTTTCCCTCCTGTGTGTTGGTGGAGTCTGTCCTCTGTCCAGGGCTTCATGGTGGAGACGAGGTTGTGTGGCTCAGGTCCAATCAGCTGCAGCTGAAACCTGAAAGTTGCTCAATATCCTTCCAGATCATATTGTTCATTAATTTTTTACAGTCTATAATGTTGTCACGCTGAGGTCTACAAAATATCCGTCCTGGAGGAGGGAATCCTCCTCTGTGGCTCTTCCATTTTTCAGAATAGAGGGGGTTTTATTTTGGGAAGTTTTTCCTAGCTTGATTTGAGGGTCTGAGGACAGAGGGTGTTGTAATGCTGTACAGATTGTTAAGCCCCTTGATACAAGCTTGTGATATTGGGCTATATAAAAATAATTCTGACTGGACCTTTGTTCATTCAGGTCTGTGATGGCAGGTCTTTCTGTGTGATGTTCTGTTCCCTCAGTGGCCAATAGGAGGGAGCCTTGTACCTCAGTGTGCAGCTCAGGTGATCATCACATGAAAAGCTCTAACAGAGACATCTGACTTTCTTCTGGATTTATAACAATCACCCACTGAAGACACAATTACGCTGTTGAAGAGCTGTCAATGCAGTTTGGTTTACACACATTTCTTCTTCTCGTGGAGACCTGTCCTGATGGATTCTGGGAGAAACTGTTCAATTGATCAATAACATCAACAGTAAATGTCAGGCATTAATTTCAGCCTCTCAAAATCAAACACTGTGTATAGAACCTGACAGACTGCTGCCCTGTGATCAGATAGTCACTCAATAACATCACTGTAATGAACAGATTTTGTTTAGAAATTGAAACTCATGTCAAAGTTGAAATCTCCTTTTGTTTTCCAGGAAGCCTCAGACTAGCTCAGGTCAGCCTGTAGTATCAGAACTGACTATTTCTATCTTATCTATATATTCTACTTATATCCATCCATATTACCTATCTACATAGATACTGCTTGGCATTGTGCACTGTCGCTAGGTTGAAATAAAAAAACTACTGCAGTAGAATGAACTGACCATAACTGGATGAGGCTTATTTTCAGATTTTTGGTTGTTGTAAGAAAGTTAAATGAATGTGGAAGAACTCAGAATCAGAATCAGTTTTATTGGTCAAGTTTGTTTAAACATACAAGGAATTAGACTCGCATCAGACCGTCAGACCCATGAGTCGGTCCACACCCACCTTTGAACTCAGTCTCCATTTTGATCTCAGCTACTCACGTGGTATCTTACACAGTTGTGATGCTACAGGCAGACAGACAGACAGGCAGACAGACAGGCAGACAGGCAGACAAACAGACAGGCAGACAGACAGGCAGACAGACGGACAGGCAGACAGACAGGCAGACAGGCAGATAAACAGACAGGCAGACAGGCAGACAAACAGACAGGCAGACAGACAGGCAGACAAACAGACAGACAGACAGACAGGCAGACAGACAGGCAGACAGGCAGACAGGCAGACAGACGGGCACAAATAAACATTTTAGTCTAGTTTTATTATAGACCAAGAATGAACATTTTAGTCAGAGTTCAGCAAACTGTGTTCAAATAAATAATTCTGGAAAGTTGGAACAACATTAGCAAATCCAATGCAATCCCACTCTTGCACAATATGTCAATCAGAAATTGTCCAGAAAAAAGATAAGAATTACCACGTCATGGTTGTGTCCCTCCACCGCCCAAAAATATGGTCACAGTCTCTCCTTCCTGAGTTACAGCGTTGAATAATAGCCAGTGTTTTAGCAGAACTTTATGATGTCACAATGAAGTTGACCTTTAACCTTTTGAATATAAAATGTCATCACCTAACCCTTCTTTCAGTGAGACTAAATCCCATTACATCTGCAAGCGATGTAGCAATGTTGCGAGGTGCTATTTAAGCAATATCACGTGAGAGGGAGTGATGTTATACTGGATATCAGCACTGCTGTGATTCGGTCGTAGGTCAACTGTGATGTTGCTGTTCTACAACAGGTCTACGATCACTGTTATTGTCTTTGTTGATGACCAGTAAATTACTCCTCACTGCGCTGCTGTGCTCACTGAGTGCTGCCAGCCGATGTCGTCCTGACGTGACGTGCAGCACAGGAAACGTTACTGATGCACTTTCGTTTTCACTAACAAAATTAACACCAATCCCAGGTGTCAGACTGTTCCAGTAGAACAACAGAGATACACCAACAGACTCCAACAGACTAAGAAATGCAACGAGCCAGAAAAGAGCTAAACAGTGCAAACCACAGCAGCGCTGGTGATAATCATTTCCAACGTCTTGTAAAATGCTGCTTCGTGATAGTCCCACATTTTTTAGAGATAACGAGTTGTGTTGTCCCTGCTGTTGTTCAAAGCAGCAGCTGCTTTCACTGCCTCTTAACACAAAGCCCAGAGATTTATTGAACAAACAGTGCATCACATCTGGGCAGCACCATAATCTGCAGCAGAGTCAGCTGAAACAGGAAAGATGAACAGCTGCACGTCTTAACTGGTGCGTGCAATAAGAAGGAGCTGCTCTGTTCGCTTCAGTGTGACGATTGTTCTCTACAAGACAGCTCTGGAGAGGTCAGTAACACCGTTCTGACATTCAGCCAGTGTGACGTGTGACTTGACTATTGATCTTTTCTTCTGTTAACACTTGAGTGGATCAGTGAGGATCAGTTCATAACATGTCCTTAATGAATTACAATTCATTAAAATCTTCAGTCACACACACACACAGCATGTCTCAGTACTATGTATGCAGGCTGTCCCCTCCCCTCTGGAGCTCTAGTAACACGTCAGTGAGCCAATCAGAAGAGAGAAAGCCCTGAGCCTCTCTTCTGATTGGCTGACTGTTCTCTGAGTGGCGTCACAAATTTCCAGAAGTCCTGACGGCTGGTTTTAAGTCTCAGTGTCTGAATACAGGCTGTGTGCATTTCTCTGTGGACTGAGGCTCTGATACTTTCACAGTATTAATATAGAACCTAGACCTGATCTATAATCAAACAACACATGGCCACCTACCTTTATACTATATGGACCTTTAAAGCTCTAAGACAATACTTTTTTGTAGTCTGAAAAAAAACAGATATTATGGAAACTTGCTGTTTGTCTTTACACTGAACAAAAAAAACAAACAACTTCAGGTTTTTATTCACTCCCAGGTCCAATAACTCAAAGGTATTTATCAGCTCCAACTCCATGATAAAAACACGACACCTGAGTGATGTGAATACACAAATTTCCGAGCACAAACACTGTAAACAGAGCTGTCACCTGCACCTGTTACTGCAGCTACACCCTCCTACACCTGACAGTGTGCTGTGCTCAGGGCTGCACTCAGTAACTTTTAAAAATGTACAATCACAGACCAAAGCATCTCAAATGGAGGCTGTGACACCAACTCATGGATGCGACGCAGCAGATTCATTTTAACAGTCTTCATTGCAGCAGGCAGCTTGCCATTTGAATCTGTGTGTGTGTGTGTGTGTGTGTGTGTGTGTGTGTGTGTGTGTGTGTGTGTGGTCTGTGTGTGTGCTCTGTAACTGCATGTGATGACAATGCTCCGTGCAGTTGTGTGTCTGTGTCCTCTCAGTCTGAACAGAAAGGCAAACTCATCTGGTGAAAGGAGTCAACGGCCTTTTAACAGGTTTGAAAAATCTGCCTATATGCACAAATTTAAGTGTAAAAGGGGTATAATACATGTTGGCTTCATTTTCAGCCCCAACAGGTTGATGCTTGGTGGAAAGCAACACCAATGTTAACTCTTCTTTTGATTCTATTTCTGTCACTTCTTTTCTTCTACTGAAGTTAGCATGCTAATCAGCTAGCTCCACTCCGGCTGGAAAAATCATGGAAAAATAAGACTGAAGAGAGAATCATTGATGATATCAACAAGCCGAGCTGCACATCATAAGTTAATGTCTTCTGGTATTTGACGAGCATTCAAACTTTACTGACAACACACCAACCCATCCCCACACCTTGCTTTGCATTTGGTAAGTTTTCATTGTGAAAGAATTCAAATCCAGTAAGAATTCAAAGTATGCAACAAGTCACAACTCTTTCCTGGCGGGTTGTTGAAGAACATTCAGGTAAATTAAGAATGTCAGTAATTTAGATTGATTTAAGTTGATAGAAAGTGGTCAATCTTATAACACCAGAGGTAAAACTACAACAGAAAAATTATGAACAGAGTCTGTGTTCTCAGTAAGTGATTATTGCCATGCAGATTCGGCTCAAGTATGGACGGTAAAACACCAGAGCGTGGTGATAAAGCATATTCAATAGCCATATGTTTTACAGATATAACTGTGTACTTTGATCATTGGATCAAAACTACCAGTCCTTTGGGATAACAGGATTTGGCAGAGTGTGACAGCAACCAATGGAAAGCATTACATCTCTAAAAAGCCCTGGTGTTGAGGAAGAAATCAAAGCCACCAAATAAATCTCATTGGTATGCACAAATGAAGCTGTTTATCCTGCTTGAAGAAATATGTCCTAATAGGTGTCTGTATGGGAAGTTATTCTTCCCTCTGCATTCAATGTGTTTCTAATAAGAAGCCAGGTGTTAGTGAATGACTGCTGAAACAAGAGTGTAAAAATAACAGCTGGTAGAAATCTGATCTGGATGAAATCCGGATGGATCAAAGTCAATGAGAAACACAATGCTGTCCCTAACTGCCCCAAGCAAGGCAACTTTCCACCTACTATTTTAAACACAGGCAGTCCGGTTCTGTTTGAACATCAAATTCAAAGCGATTGTGAGAGGATTGAATTCAGTCTAATTAATTTTATACAACTGGTTAACTGTCAGAGCCTTGCTGAAGTTAAATGTAAGTACTTTATATTAATGAAGAATGTTCTGTTCTGAAATTTCATATTTACGTGATTTATAGCAACACTGTCGTCACAAGGAAAACAATAGCATCGTATATTCAAACTTGTTTACGTATACCTGACATGAACCTCTAGTGGCCACGTGAATTATGATTTTTATGACAAATTTAGGTCAGACAAAAAAAATTCCCAGTCATGAAGGTTAAATTATTGTTAAATTATTAAACTTCCTGTCTTATAGTATATTCTCATGTCTCATAGCATTATAAACCAATATGCAGTGTTTTAAACCTTCACTCATGGATGTTCCTTAAGGCCTCATATAGTCTAAAGGTAGATGTCCATGTGTAGTTTGATTATAAAGCAGGTCTAGGTTCTATATTAATACTGTGAAAGTATCAAAGCCTCAGTCCACAGAGAAATGCACACAGCCTGTGTTCAGACACTGAGCCTTACAACCAGCCACCCGGACTTCAGGAACTTTGTGATGTCACAACAAAGCAGTCACGAAGCCCCACCCACCGGGACCCAGCATCCAACCTTGCAGGATTTGGTTTCTCTGAGTGTTTACCTGAAATCTGTTATATTTCTATTGGATCACTCAGAAAACAGTCAGCCAATCAGAAGAGAGGCTCAGAGCCTCCTGAGAAGCCTGAGAGAGGAGATGTAAAACTACATTGAGATGGTTTTTGGTTCTTAAAACTACAAGTATATCTTCTTATGGATCAACATGTCAAACAAAACACAGAGAAGAAGAAAATATGGGACCTTTAAAATGGACTACTGAATTGAGTTTCATCTTCTCACAGGTATGTAAAACAGCATGACCCAAACAATACAACCTCTCATTTTTAATGCAGTCTGAACACCTAATAACTAAATGCTGTTTTTCAACCCTGAACACATTTGTTCCCCAACCTCAGCCACCCCACACCCATGTGTTGTGTAAATAGCTCGACACAGGGATTTTGAAGGTTAGATTTCATAAGGAAGCTTCCACCATGGCCAGCCCCCTGTTGGGGAACATAGGTTAAACAAAAGTCCTCGACAGAAAACATAAAAGACATGCTCCCTTCAAGAATCTAATGAAGAAAGAGGTGCACTCAACAACACATTCACATTCACAAGTTCTTACAAATATCTGTGTTCCACACAGCAGAAAAGGCTAAATGTGGCTAATAGTCAAATCCAGCTTAGTACCCCAGGAAATACATTCATAGAGGATTAGTTTGCTTTATGTACAGCACATATGTTTGGTATCAATACAGGAAGTAGTGTCCTATTATGTAGCAAATATGCAAGCAAGGATGTGGAGGTCACAGTGGTGGACTAGCATCTGACGTTCACAGAAGAGACCAGAATTTGGGCTCATTCACAATTTATGTTCACTTTTCGTCACGCTGTTCACATGGCTTAGGAATGGCAGTGTCTGTCTGTCTGTCTGTCTGTCTGTCTGTCTGTCTGTCTCTCTGTCTGTCTGTCTGTCTGTCTCTCTGTCTCTCTGTCTGTCTGTCTGTCTGTCTCTCTGTCTGTCTGTCTGTCTGTCTGTCTCTCTGTCTCTCTGTCTCTCTGTCTGTCTGTCTGTCTGTCTGTCTCTCTGTCTGTCTCTCTGTCTGTAAGCTAATAGATTGGTGAGCTGAGATCCTGTGTGAAGATGGGAGAAACTTCCAGAGGGTCGACCATCACTGCAACACTCCACCGATCTGGACTTTATGACAGGCCCTGTTCAGACCTGATATTAACATCCGTCTCAGGTGATCCAATCACGCATTGAGACACATTTAGGACGCATTTGAGATCCAGTCACTCAGACCACATTCGGAGGAGGTCTGGACCACATGTGGCCACATTCTTTTAGCAGTGTGAATGCAAATGTGTCCTGGGCCACACTGAAGGAGCAGCTACTCTACTGACGTCCTCTGCTACAGTCTGATTAGTCCCAACACTGTTCCATCATGAACCGAAAATACTGGACTATTTCAACTAGATAAAACCTGATTTCACTGTAGAGCCGTGAGCTCTCTCTCTCTCTCTCTCTCTCTCTCTCTTTCTCTCAGTCATAGTTAAACTAGCTAAAAACAACAAACACATGTTTATTTACATTTAGAGTGGGGAAGTGGGTCACTTGAGACGCACATGGAGACGAAGTCTAATGCCAGGTGTGAACTGACGTGCTTAGAGCTGTTAGCTTGTGATCAGCCCACCTGTGACGCATGTTAATGCCAGGTGTGAACCGAGCCGCAGAAAGGCCAGATGAAGTTTCTTCTCTGTGAAAGTCTCTCTCAGAGAAACAAGATTCTGTGGACTGATGGGACAGGTTCTCTAAAGCTCAGAGTGACCATCAGGTTCTTGGTCTTCTCTCTCACCAAGGCCCTTCTCCCTGATCACTCAGTTAGTCCGGGTCCAGTCCTGGTTGTTCCAAACTTCTTCATTTAAGAATGATGGACGCCACTGTGCTCTTGGGAACCTTCAATGCAGCAGGAATTTTGTTGTATCCTCACCCATATCTGAGCCTCGACACAATCCTGTCTGAGTTCTGCAGGCACCTCACAGCTTGGTTTTTCTCTGATCTGCATTGTCATCTGTGAGACTATATATAGATAGTGTTTGTCCAATCAGCTGAATTTAACACAAGTTTACCCCAGTCAAGGTGTAGAAACATCTCAGAGATGATCAAGAGAAATGTGTCATAGCAAAGTGTCTGAATACTTATGTCAATTTGATATTTCAGTTGTTTGATTTTTAACACATTTGCAAACATTTAAAAAAATTCAGCTTTTGCTTTGTCATTATGGAATATTGAGTTTGGACTGAAGAGATGAGTTCTTTATAATATCTGGAGGTTGTGCATATAAGAAACACTTTAGAACAGGCCTTACAAAGAAAATACAAATATAAGACTGTTAACCATCATGCTGAACAAAAAGGCTTCCAATCATCACTGCCACTGAGGGTTGGGGGGGGGGGGGGGGGGGTATGGGCTATACATTGTACACACTACTGGTATGGAGACGTTGGCAGATGTTGCACAAACCCAGCTAGGTTGTTTCATTTTGAACACATTGATGATATGGGTGTACTCGGGGACAGCACACATATTTTCTGTAAGTTCATAAACAGTATAGCAACATGTGCGACCTAGCTGCATATGTTTAACACATGTTGCACCTAGAAGTAATGCAGCATGTGCATGGTTCCTCCAATATGAAAACAGTGAAGAAGACAGAGTGTTAGGGTTTGATCAGTCAACAGAGCGAGACACTTCATCCCTCTCAGTGACAGCCTCCCAACCTTTATTCCCACAGCCTCAAACTGAGGTCAGACCATTTCTCTAACCATCTTCACATTGTTCCAGTGTTTACCCCAGAGAGAGGGAACAGCAAGTTAAGCAGGAGGGCAGAAAGCTGCTGGACTGTGAAGATACATCCCGTGTGTTCATGAGGAACATGCTGAACCTTTCACCTGCTCACTCAGTATTCAGGTTCAGCAATATTATAGCACGTTAACTGAGCACTAGTCACACAC
This sequence comes from Seriola aureovittata, assembly GCF_021018895.1. NCBI lineage: Eukaryota > Metazoa > Chordata > Actinopteri > Carangiformes > Carangidae > Seriola > Seriola aureovittata. The sequence goes on along the minus strand of NC_079380.1, from coordinate 2,504,567 downwards.
AGTATTTACCCAGAAGCATCCTATCACCTCATACATTATGACTGTGCACTAAACCAGCTTTCCTTTTATTTCCTCTGAAGTAGTTTTGAAGCAGTTTTGTTTCAACTGTGAATTGTAACAGTTTTTGGAAAGACGTCCTGCAGATCAGGCCATCAGATAAGTCTGGAACAATTTATTTTGTCACTAAGTTTAAAGAAAAAGTGTGGAAAAACAGATTACTCCGCTAGTTTCACTTTATTTTCTAATAAAAAAAAAAGAACCCTAACCCAATCTTGTCCTTATATATCTGGACACATATGGTATCTATACAAGAATTTGAAATAATGTTCTGAGCGTTTGAATGGCATCAGTGGGTCAGTGTGATCAAAGTGTCAAGGCTCAGGTTAGTTCTTTTTTCTCCCTTCCATTGTATTTCCCTGTGTCTTCTCTGTTCTCCCCTGTGTGTGTGTGTGTGTGTGTGTGTGTGTGTGTGTTGTGGGCATGAATACCTCCCCAAGCTCCTGCCATTCCTACACAAGTGACAGCAACAGTGAAATGAAACAAGCAGATTCCTCTCATACCAAAACAAAAACCAGGGACAAATCCAAGTATTTTTTCAAGTGTGACATGATAATATTATGAAGATCTGTTAATGTGCTTATGCTTGAAGACTTTAAATTCATAACAGAAACCTACATTTCAAATTAGAATAATGCAGTTTAAAAGATGTGGGAATTAACCAGACAGGGAGGCTGTAATAGAGATGCTATTAACTTGCATTATGGAGGTTAAAGGATCCAGTGTTTTTGGAGCTTGACCCATAGAAACATTGGCAGGATACTGTAGGCATTAATGTGTGAGAGGCTGCTTGGAGGAAGAGATTGGAAACAAGGGTGAAGAAATAACAGATCAAAGTAAATATCAGGACATTCAGCTTCTTAAATAAGCAGCCAGCAGTCAACAGATATAAACCCTCCCTGACAGTGGTGTTAGAGTTTCAATATCCAGGATCACCGGTGCATACGGCATGGACTTAAAGTCAGAGCATCTCTGTCTGGTTTTTTGTCCATTTTGTTTTTAATGTCTCTTGTTAATCCTCCTACTTCATGCGAGTGTGCAAAGAGCACTGTCAGACATCATCAACAGCTGGCTCTCATTCTGTCACTTTTTGATTGGTAAATGTACAATCATACTTCATAACTCTAACAAATTTTATAAGAATAACTTTTATTTTGAAATGATCCCATGTTTCAGAAGTCTGCTACAGAAAATGATTACTTCTGTTAGAGAGACTCCAGCTATAAATCACAGTTAAATACAAAGGATTTTTATTATGCTCTATATCTTTGATTGGTGTTGACAGTAGTTTTTACACAGTACAACCAAGTTTTATCAGTTTGTTCATAAAAGCTCCACCCCTCTGTCTAACTGACCTGAACATCACTCTACATACTGCACATCTCTGTGTTTGTGAATGATATGACAAACAAAAAGGAATTTGTTCATGCATAGTATGTCATTTACATGCATGAAATAAAATCATGAATATTTGATGTATTAACAGTGCTTTATTTTCACTCTCATATTTTCAGCCTTTACTTCCCTGTACGTAGGAGGAAACAAAGCCACTGTCAAGAAAAGACAAACGTTTCTCAGGAAACGACACTGCACAGTCATAAAACTACATTTCACTTGTAAAATGTTGAGGTACTTTTTCTTTATTCCACTAATTCCATTTCATGCTACTTCATACTTTTACTACGTTATAGAGTGAAATATTCTACTTCTCCTAACACTCAGTGGATAACTTCAGGTAGGCTATCAGTTACTTTGCAGATTCTGACAGTAGCCCACAAAATATCACATTAATGCGTCAGTGGTTATAGTTTCATTATTCTGCATGATGAGTGTTTTTACTTTGGGCTTTTTATTCATATTTCTGTGCTAATACTTTTTGAAAATTGACTGTAGGTCAGCTACACTGAGCTATTTGCTTCTTTTACTTCATTAAATAAAAGCTCTCCCTCCACTGCAGTTCACACACTATTGAACAACAGATGAGCAGAGTTGAGCTCTTTACGCATCAAAATGTTCATTCATGATAATACTCTGCAACTGGGACTGCTCGGTCTGGATATGATTCTTCTATAGCACCTGTGTTTTCTTTTTATAATGATAACTTTCCTCCGTGTAACAGTGACTCCACCCTACCTGGCGTCTGTCTGTCTCTGTCCTTTTTATCATCATCTGACCGCTGGATTAACAATCAGAGCAGATTATAGCTATAATAAACCCCAAAACACAGGTTCAAAGGTCAGCTTCTACCCTGGAGGTACGGCTGTGCACTTATAGCCGAACGGTTTGATTAATGTGCTGCTAAAGCTCAATTCATCTGCCCCGTGAAGTCATAACCGCTTATTATTATTTTTTTAAACTGATCTGAATATTTCTTCAAATCTAAATGCAAAACCACGAGCCAATTTATTTTATAACAGGTCTGAAATTCTTATTTCAAAATAAGATGCTTGTTTACTTTATTTACATCCCAGAAAAATTAAAAAATACATCGACTCTCGAAAAAAGGAAAGGGAAGGAAATGCCTTGAGAATAATCGATAGGCTATAAGAAATGATAATAAGTTATAATATTTGTCAAACCAGACTGAGAATGAATGATAGGTCTATCATACGGACAGCTGTAGCCATAATAATTATAGTAATTAATAAGTCCTCTGCACAGTGCTCCACATCGGCCAATTTGGAGCCATTAGGCCTGTAATGATTTACTTCCAAACATCAAACGGTGGAGCACAATGAGGGTCTGGCTGCTGTCTCTGCCTGCACGTCTTTAATTCTCCATAACAAAAGTACAAAGGCCGAGACGGAGACCAAAGGCTTTACCCCTAAACACATTTAACACCTCTTCGGGCCGCGGCGCCGCGCCGGGCCGACGAGCACTCCTCGGCCTGTCTGGAGCGCCGGTGATGGGGCAGAGGAGGAGAGAAGAGCTGCCCCGGGGGAACTCAGACAGTAGCGGGGCGTGAGGGGGGAGGGAGGGGGTGTTTGTTGGGACAGAAACACCTCATCTTCTCCCTGTGTGTCTGAACAAACCTGAATGAAGTGTGTGTGTGTGTGAGAGAGTGTCAAAGGAGACTTGGGCCAGTATCTTCACCGGTGCCTCTGAAGCGGAGCTGCCTGCAGTCCTGGAGGGGAGAAGAAACACGGGACCGTCGTGAAAAAGACGGAGGGAAATTTTGTCATTTCTACACCTTTAAAGAAAAACAACCTGATGCGTGAGTAAACGTTTTGAGCAAACTTTGTTATCACTGAGACCCAAACAATCAATTCCTAATGTTGTGTTTTGTTGCACAACAAAAAAAAACAAAACAAAAGTCTTTTATTTTTATTTTTTTTTACAAAAAAAAAAACATTTTCCAAATATTCTAAACAGTTGAGAAATAGAAATATGTCCTTATGATTTATACTTTTGATTAATACCTTACTTCCTCATTGTCCCACAGACCCCCACTCCTCTGTGTGTAAAAAAAGATAATTAGCCCACATGTTTTTTTCATCTGACCATATTATGACCTAATATTTAGAAAAGTAGTTCCATTTGTCATAAACTTTTTATCGTGACAAAATGCATAAATTAACATACATTACTGCACCAAATTAGGACATTTTCATGCTTTATGCGTTGAATGGACCAAAAAAATCTATATGTCTTTTTAATGCCGAAACCTCACCCACAGCCAAAGTAATAAAGAGATGTACAGTAGGCCCTGTCTTATTATACAGTCATACTCCAAACATCAAACTGTTATAAAACACTTCGTAGACTTATTTGGGATTTGGGAGAGGGAGTTTCTGAGTAAAAAACATTCTGTCAACACCAATCACAGATGTAGAGCGTGTAGGTTGATAAAAATCTATTGTATTTAACCATGGCTGCAATTATTATGTTTGATATTTCCTGGAACATGTCACGTCAAAATCCGTTTTTGAGCCTATAAAGAGCCCAGAAAGATCATTAGGGTCAAGAAGTAAGTATAGAAAAGTGACTATCAAAGTTTGATTGTGTTTTTAATGTCTGAGTTACAGGTACAGGCTGTAGCGTTCAGCATAGAAACATCTGTTTGAAGTCTTTCCTAATCAGACATAATAACAAAGCTACATCCACTAACAGGTACAGGCTATATTAATATTAGGCCTTATTGTAAAGTGTGCCACGTGCCTGCTGTGAGCTCGTGCTTCCGTATCCATCATTTCAGTGGCGGAGGGCAGACGGACGCCGGTGGCGGCTGTGGCCGGGGAGGAGCAGCAGGAGCCCTCCCAGCGCAGCGTCTTCCTCGACCAGAGTCGGCGGCACCGGACGGCGTTCACGCGAGAGCAGCTGTCCCGACTGGAGCAGGAGTACGGCAAGGAGAGCTATGTGTCCAGACCCCGGCGGTGCGAGCTGGCCACGGCGCTCAATTTACCAGAGACAACCATAAAGGTACAGCGGTGAAGCAGCCCTGCAGTCAGCGTGGTTAAAGGGCATGCCGCAGTTCTTCTATGTTTTACACTAAAACCAATAAGTTTATAAGGACTAATGATATTAGCTACTGTCATACATTTCAGAATGCTTTCCCCTATAGGAAGCCATTAGTTTCAACTCATGCAGTGGCTAAATTATGAAATGTTAGAGATTAGCTATATATAACAATGTGACAGAGATCAATAATCTATAACAGTGAACAGTGTAGAACTTCTCTTTCTCTTGTTTTTATGTTTTATTAAAGTTATGTTCTGGTTGCATGATGCTTAGATAGTGATTTGAAAGTCATGTAGGCTCCTCTATCAATTCACTTTACTGGACTTAGAGTCTGTGCTCTCTCATTTTCTCATTGTTTGCTAAAGTGAATGAAAACTGGTGTTTTACCTGGATAATCTATTAAAAAACTACATTTTTAATTTTTAGCCTTTACAATATAGACTGACACATGTTTCATCCTTCATACATAACACAGCTGAAATGAAGTCTGCATGCAGCATAATGGTTTCATCAAAATGAAAACAATCTGAAGATCATTATATTCCACATATTATCCCCAACAACAACTAATGTTCAATCATTCACAATATGAGATGTTTTAAAGGGGTAGCTTATACAGTTAGAGCATCAACCTACCTGTATTTTAATGTTAGAAAGATACTTTCATCTGCTATTAACTCCTGGTGCTCAGAGGCAGGTCTGGAGGATTTAGATGGTTGAATAGATCAATGAGAATCAGGCGGGATTACCAAGCAAAACGGGAAACTGTGCAGGTTTATTGTATGGTAATTCATTTGTTTGTGTTTTTATTGTGTGTTAAGATAGATAGATAGATAGATAGATAGATAGATAGATAGATAGATAGATAGATAGATAGATAGATGGACTGATTTTCTTTACTCACTGTCTTCATCAGCAGATGAAAATTGTTCTGTTGCTCTATGTTTGACCTTGGAAACAGCAGTGAACAAAACAATCTTATTAGCAGTTTTGACTGTTTCATTAAGTCTTTATCAGGTCAAAAGTAATAACTAGAAATTCCTGAATAGTCCTTTTTCATAGCAGACATGTTTATTTGTCATAACAAGAAAAGCACAGGTGTTACTAATAACATGAACGATGGCTCTGTTGTATTCAAGTGTCTGGTGAGTCGTGACAGGATGACAGTGAGCCTGCATGAACAGTACAGCCCCTTTTACACTACAGTCAAAAACCCACTAACAACCATCATTAATTCATTATTTATTAATTATTTACATTTGCTACTATGATACGTCCAAATGTCTTCTGTGAAAAAGACCTATGACTCAAATTGATAGATTCAAGAGTGCACTGTCATTTTAAATTGTAATTTAGTATTGGAACATGGTATGATGCACCACTGAAGCACAACAACATGACCTGACATGATTAGGGCCGTAACTTAGTGTTATACTTTCCGCATGTGGAAGTACACGAGGGTCCGTGTTGGGTAAACTTCATCATCAGAGGGTGTAAGCACTTTGTTGTGTCCGTGTGGACTTGTTGCCTGTTCACACAGTAGGGCACTAACTGTCCACGTGCTCCTCCAAGCAGACTAGAAGTAAGTGTAATATCAACACCGTGGTGTCTGCAGCTGTCCGTGTGTGTGTCCTGAAGGAATTATAATTGAGGCCTTTAGGTGGGTCCTTCCATATTATCTGATCTTGTAAAAGGTTTCCTGCGTTTCCTGCACGTGGTATTTAAACGTTACTGATAGTGTCTTTATATGGTGCATATTCTTAAATCAATTTGTGCTTAATGAAACTATTACACGGCAAATGCAGGGCCGTATATTATCATTTTCCACTACTTTTAATCAGACAAAGTGCAACACTGTCTCTGCTTTCAGTCTCAACACACCTGCCCTCCTGTTCTTTTCCAAGATCAGCTGCAACAATGTTAGTATGTGAGGATCCCTGCACAAAGCTTGTATATGATTGTTCACTTCTCTTGGCATTAGACATCAGGGAGACTCAGTCTGCATATGTGTGTGCAGCTGTGGAGGTAGTGTGCGATGAAAGGTTGGTCTGTCCATGAACATCAGCTTGCTGGACATAAGGTGAAACATAAAATACAACTATCTTTACTCCACATGATTTCTGCATAGATGCTTTTGTTGTCATGGTTGTAGTTCTTTTAAACCTTGTATTTAGTTTGAAGCTAAAAACACTGGTTTATATGTGAGCAGAGGAGGGAGAAGCAGGGGGAGAGAGAATTTAAGGAAATCCTTCAGCATTTTGGGAAATACACTTAGATTTCTTTCCACAATAAATGTCTGAGTACAGAGCTGGACTCGAGAGATGTTTACCTTTAGCTATAAGCATTAAGACTGAAGGAAGGAGAGAACAGCTGGCATGTCTGACTCTGGCAAATATACAAAAGTACACTGACCCACACCTCTTATGCTACATAATTACAAGAATAGTTCTACATTTTGGAAGATGTTTTTGGTCATTTTCTAATAAATAAGATTTAAATGAGAAAATCATTACCAGTGTCAGTGTACCATGTCTGTACAGTAAGTAATATGAAGCTACCATCAGCAGCCAGTTAGCTTAGCTTAGCATAAAGTCTGAATACAGGTGCAACAGTTATGGCAGGAACACACTGCCTGCGTTGCATGTGCGAGGTGGCTATGTCAGTGAACTGCTGTGACTCACAAGTGTGTGTGTGTGTGTGCGCTCAGCTTTATCTCTCTACAGTTTGCAGGTTACTGAATGTTGGATTTCTATTCGTTATTAATTCTTTTCTTATTTATTTTTGACAGAAAACAGCCACTGTCTCCACATGCAGCTGCTAAAAAGCTGTTAAAAAGGTTAAAATATTTATGTGTATGTAGCAGAATATGTATCATATTCAGCTTCAGGATAGACAGAGACAGCTATAGTGGAAGGTGTCAGTTTTATGTCATGTTGCTGCTATGGCGTCAACATGACAACAACGGGTCTTTTCTGTGTCTATTTCTGCGTCTCGTCGCCAGTGTGTTCGCTCTAACCCGTTAATGTGCGCTGAAATTAAAATCAACACATTCCACAGCCACCACGCTTACGCCACGCATCCAGTGTGCATGCTTCCTGGCCTTAGCCTGGCTCTTTTCAAAAGCTCCCTAATTAAATGATGATGACCAAGCCCAGCAGTTTACCTCCCTAAAACAAAACAAAAAATTGTTCTTCTACTTTGTTCTTAAGGAGGATTAGACAAAAGACATGTCATGTCTTCATTAATGAGTTTAAAAGAGCCTTCAGGAGAAAATAATTGACTGGAAAGAACTATGCTAGCTGTTTCCCTCTGTTTCCTGTCTTTGTGCTAAGCTAAGCTAACTATCTGCTGGCTGCAGCAACATATTTATCTCACAGACATGAGAGTATCTATTAAAATGTAGGAAAGCAAATTAGTGTATTTTTGTATGGTTTATCCAATCTTTACACAAACAGAAGAGTAAAAATCATGTGGTTTTAGGTGAAGTTAAATACTGGAACTTTTTTTGGTGAGCATTTTTTCCACAGTACTTTTGTGCAGCATCTCTGTGTCAAAAATCATTTCTACATTTCTGTTTTTTTTTTTTTTTTCTTTTTTTACAGATTAAACAAGTCAGAAAATGTTATTTAGTCAGCATTAGAGGTGTATATTTGACCTTTAGAAAGGCTAGGCTAATTGTTACCACCTGCTTCTACTCTATATGTAAAGCTAAGCTAATTACCCTTTAGCTCCACCTCCATATGGAACAACAACAGTGTCTAATGTACATCCTTCACTGATTTTAAGCTCTTATGAAATTCTATTGTCTCACCTCATTTGTTCACACACAGTTTCTTTGCTTATAGACCACAAAAACAAGCAGATCAAAACAGAATCAGAGACAGCTACTCACCTACATGATTACACTCCCTTGACATTTCCCATGAATGTGAGTTTTTCATCTTCTCTCCTCTTATTTGTCATTTCAATCAGCGCAGGAGATTGAGTAGTGACAGGTTTAGCAGCATCTAACATTTGACGCAGAGGCCCACTGACCCACTGCAGCAGCTTTAATATGCAGTAAATGCAGCCACCTTTTTGGCAACTACTGGAGAGTCTTTTATGAAAGAGCAGGAATGCGAGGCGAGGCCTTGTAAACGCCACCACCTGACGTTTTAGAAGCGCAGTCTTCCGGGAGAGTCTGTGAGTAAAATAGTTGAGGACTGGACAGACAGACACACACACAACTTGTCAGCCTCAGCTATAAAGTTTTAAGAAGGTGGAGACATTAGTGCTGTATTAATGTGACAAACTGAAGCGAAATTGAATCTGCTGCAGAGTAATGCAATTGGAATATTTACATAAATTAGGAGTCGTTAGTACAGTAATATTCATGATTCCCACACAATGTATCCCAATGACTTTGATGATCCCCTGACATTACCTGTAGCACCACCAGCAGGTTGGTATGTTTAGAAATTGAAAAGCAAAAAATTGAATGGATTGCTGTGAAATATAAACACATTCATGTTTCCCACATGATGGATCTTACAGGATTTGGTGATCATTTAACTTTTATTTCAGCTCCACCAGCTGGTTGACTTTTTTTTTTGATTGAAATATTGGATGGATTATCATGAACATTGAGATAGATATCCAACTTCCGGCTTAATTACATTTTTATTAATGATCCCGTCTTATCATCTGGCACCATGATCAGGTCTAAATTAAATACTTTGGTTTATGACCACATACCTGCAACACTAAGGACATTACCATCAGCCTCAGCTGCACTTTGTGTTTAGTGCTACTTAGCAGGTGTTAGCATGCTAATGACCATAAACATGTTAAAGACTCCTCTGATGAAAAGCAGTATTTAACCTTGTTAACATACATATGATGTTTTTATATAACACAAGACATATGATGAGAGAAATAATCATCAACTCCATGACTGAGTGTTTCCACCTTGACCTGCAGTGAACCAATGACAGTCTCATAAACACAGATTCAGAAAGCCAGGGTTTCATACGTCACAAACCTCAGGAACCAATCCTGTCAGCTTGTGGGGATGGGGGGCGGGGCTAAATAAACCTGAGACCTGTCAGTAGAGAGAGAGAGAGAGTTAGCATTAGTACAACAACTAACACTGTGTCAGCCACTGCCAGTTACAAGCTAACAAACAATAAAAACAAATAAAAGATGCTAACTATGCTAACTGTTCTGATACGTCTGCTAGTCTCTAGTTCTGGTCTCAGACTCCTCATCTGAGTCTGAGTCTGACTGAGGCTCAAACATGTGGCTGAGTCTCTCTGATGTTTCCTCCTCTAACCATCTTGATACTCTCTGCTCTTTCACCTGTCCACCTGGAGACAGCAGGTGGTGGGCGGGGCTCAAGGCCTGATCCATGTATAGGAAGTAAGAGTACATGAGCTTCTGACACAGTTTTTTCACCTTTAATGTGGAAAAACTATGTTAAAATGTTGATCATATGAGAGGATTTTTATATAGTTTAAAACATGTCTGGAGGAACTAACATAACCTGGTAAATATTAGCATGTTAACATTGTAATTGTGTAAATTCTATACATAACAAAACAACAAAAGACGTGGATGTGTGCGTTAGCAGTGTAGATGTCACCACATCCAGCCTGTTAGTCCACAGTCCAGTCCAGTCATGATGTGGTTGTACTGTAATTAGTTAAACACAAGACAGGAAATATCATGCTGACCTGTATGTTGAGTCGCTCTAATTGATGTTGGGAGGAAACATAAATCCTCTGTACATCCATCCATCCTCCCTGATACTTTTCCTGCGCCACACCAATGCTACACCAATGTCACACTACTTCCTGCCTGCTCTTCCTGTACTGTTTGAACACATGAGCACTGCTGTCGACGTCTATGAACAGCTTCACTTTCATCGAGAGTGGCTGTGACCATGTATGCTTCAGTACTTTCTCTCCATAGAGGAGACTCACAGCGACTCCACCTTCTCACCTTTCTGACTTTCTCCATATTGTTTTTTTTTCCTCACTCCTTTGCTCCATCCCCTCTCTCCAGGTGTGGTTCCAGAACAGGAGGATGAAGGATAAACGCCAGAGACACTCCGTGCCTTGGCCTCACCCTCTCGTCGACCCCCTGGGTGCACTCTTGATGGGCCGTGCGTCTTCTTCCTCCACCTTACCATACCCCTTCATCCCGCCCCCACTCCCCCACCTCCCCCTTCACCACTACTCCTCCCTGGCTTTCTCCTTGCCAGCATCCTCAGCTCACAGTCCCTACAGTGCACCCATGAGGCCCCTGGATGCACTCCGCTTCTTCCAGTACCACAACAGGCCTGGGGGGCTGCCTCAGGCGACAGCAACCCTCTACCCCCCCGCCAGCATCGTGCACCATCCATCTTCGTGCCCCTGTCCCCTTTGTCTGCACTCGGGACCAGAACAACTCCTTAAAGCCAGAGGGGAGGCACTGGGACTGAGCCAGCCCCGTGGTCTCAAGGCCAACATCCAGCCTGCTGGTGTGGAGTGGACAGAAGAGATGGTGTAAATCCAGATGGAAACTACACCATGATCTCCAAGATTGTCAAACTGCTGCAAACAAATAAGCTGCCACAAGTAGCAGCATACTCCCTTTGCCTTCATTCAATGCTGTCGACAAGGAGGGGCAACTGCTATACACTAAAGTGTCGTGTGGTCTAAATACTCTAAATAAGAGACTCATATCAAAAGCACCTCAAAACACTGGAAATGGAAACACGCAAGTCAAAGGTCTTATCTAAAACATCAAAAATCACATGGCACTGCAAACTGGCAGCGTAATGGAGAGCCGTGCCACTAACAAGTTCAGTTTATCGGCCTGAACACTAACTATTTTGTCAGTGCTAACACATCGAACTCAATTTCATTTGGTTAACACTGCCAGCCCAAAAAAGATGCCTTCAAATTGGCTATAAAACAAATGTTTGTCTCACTTTGCTTTTGTTTGTACAATCACCGTTTGTTCATCCCAAACAGTTAATGTAGCAATTGTAGTAATGTTAACCTGATGGCTCAGACTCTTAATGCGAACTTCCGGTCTTTCTATTATATTCTCCCAGTCTCTCTCTCATTCTTGGTAATGTTCCTGAAGAGGGGACCTTGGTTATAGCTGTGGTTACTCATTCAAGCTGTCACATGGATGCAATTTCCATTCATTTTGAAGTGACCTGTCTGAATTGGTTTGGATTCAGTCTGAGCACACCTTGAGAAACCTTAAAGTGATAGTTCAAGTTACATGATGTGAGGTACTTATCTGTAGTCAGTGTATTACCTGCAGTAGATTCAGATCAGAGCTCTCCCAGTCTAGAGAAGCAGCAGGAGCATCAGCACAGAAGCTGAATGAGGAGCTGCTGTGGACGGAGACATCCGCACAAACCTGTTTTAGTCACTTTAAAAAAAATATACCCTGAGAAAAGGTAATACGCTGAGTATAGAACAGTACCTCACACAACCCCACGTCAAATAACCTAAACTATCACTTTAAGTCCACAGTATAGGTACTGCAGAAATGAATGACATCAGGTTTGTATAAAAAGATGAAAAGCAACAGCGCTCCTGATGGGCATTACATTTTTAAGTCTAAACTAGGGTTCAATTTAAGATTACTTAAACAATTAATCAGGTAGTTATGAATATTGCTAATTAATATTCTGTCAATAATATAATCGACTAATTGTTGCAGCTTTACATTAAAGCTTTGACTTTTGACCAACAAAATGTAATCAGTCCATCCTTGAGTCCAAGCAAACGTTTGTGCCTGATTTTAAGAAATTCCCTCAAACTGTACCTGAGATATCAAATTCATTAGAATGGGATAAACATTAGGGTCACAGCAACATTAACCTTTGACCTTTGATCACCAGAATCTAATCAGTTCATCCTTGAGTCCAAATGAAAACATTTGTGTCACATTTGAAGCAGTTCCCTCAAGGTGTTCCCAAGATATCACATTTACCTGGCCGGCATAAAAAAGAATGGACACAGACAATGCAAAGAGTAGTTTGTATAAGGATGTTCGATGTGACTCAGATAATATATCTTTCTATTTTTTAGGGCGTTTAACCAGGAAAAAGCAACACAGGGGTATATATATATATATATATATATATATATATATATATATATATATATATGTTGAAGTGGTCGCAAAAGCACAATCACACTGAGTGAAGCCTTTAATGTACATATCAGGGTTTGGTTGGATTTTCATTGTTTTCTCTGCTGTAACACTACAGACTACTGCTTTTATTTATTTCTACAACTGTAAAACTTTAAGTGGCATTCACTGACACCTTGGGCTATTTCAGGGTAAAGAGAGTACAGTTCGAAGCTGTTTACATTTCATTGAAGAGAACATAAAGTTCCTGTATATCAGTGTGCTTCTGGCAGGGTTTCAGTTGTATGATTATGTTAGACAGAAGGTGTTGAAGTGTGTTAAAAAAATATATTGAATAAATTGTCAAACAATCTTGTGGAAATGCTAAATGCAACAGTAACCTTTACTTCCAGCTTCTACATGTACTTAAAGTTATAGGAATTAGCTTTCTTTCTGAGGGTGAGATGAAAAGTTCATGTCCAAGTATGTAGCTGGAGTGAACATGTGGTTAGCCCAGGTAGCATAAAAAAACAGCTAGCCTCACTCTGTCCACAGTTAAAGGTCCATATTGTACACTTTTCCTGTGTTTTATTGGAAGTGATGATCCATAAGATATATTTGTGGTTTTACAAACCAAAAACAATCACAAAGTTTTACATCTCCTCTCTCAGGCTTCTCTCTGGAGCTCTAGTAACAACAGGTCAGTGAGCCAATCAGAAGAGAGGAGGCTCTGAGCCTCTCTTCTTATTCCTTCAAACGATCTCTGTCCAGATAATCACACCTGAAACCGCATATCACATGAGCGTTCAGGTACATTGTGCATGTTGAGCTGGTGTAAACAGGAAGCAGATTGTCTACTCTGTAGTTGAATCGTTGTGGAAAATACTACAAACATGGAACAGTAAAGACAGTTGTAGCAGTTGTCTGTAAATGGCAGAATTTAACTGCGCAACAGCTGCTAGCAAAGGTCTCAGCTTTTGCACAATCCTGGATATTCAAATTAAAATGGGGTCAGCAGCACTGTGAAGTAGTGTGGACGGCAGGTGTAAACGTAGCAAAAGAAATGAGTTTTAAAACTTTAAAACTGGATATACGTGGCTTTAGACTGCCAGGTATATATACACCATCCCCAGGTGAAAACCTATAAACATAAAATAATATAAAATTATAACAACTGGAAGGTTTAATTCTGGACATTTGGGCAGAATTAAACTAACAGACTTAAAATAGAATAAGGTTTGGAGAAGTTTAGTCTACAGTTTTGCAAGACTGTACATCAGTGTGCTAATATGCTCACAATGGCAATGCTGACAACATTTATGATCTTTCCCATCTTAGTTTAGCAAATTAGCATACTAACATTTGCTATTTAGCACTAAATACAAAGACCACCTGAGGCTGGGGGGAATGTTGTTGATTTTGTAGATAGTTGGTCATAAACAAAAGTCAAGTTTATTTGTAGAGCACAATCTCATACAGAATTAATTCAAAGTGCTTTACTGAGTGGCACAACAGTAATAATTAGGTTTGGACAAAGATACAGGCAGACAGTATGCATGTCACATATACTGTATATTCAGATGCCAGGACATTTATTGCTTTATAGAGAGGACTGCTTGTCAGAAAAGCATGGGGTTTCTAAACGACTCATTTTTGAGATGATGAAAAGAGTCAATAATAACAAGTTTTTGACATGGTCTGTGATGGTAAAGAGGAGTTGGACTCCAAGTATGTGCAGACCTGCTGCCTCTGTGCCTTTGCTCTAAATACTATGATTTCTGTCTTCTGTCTGTTCAGTTGCAGGAAGTATTTTGACATACAGAGACAAAGATCTGTCAAAAAGTTGAATAATGAATCTAATGTACTAATGTTATCAGGTAATCAGCAAGATGTAAAGTTGGGTATCCCCTGTATGTCTCTGATAAATGATCTTGTATTTGCAGATGATAGAGCCAAGTGAAAGCATACAGGTATCAAACAGTAGGTCAAACAATGGATCTTTGTAGGACTCCATATAGCACATCAAATCTATACCGCTGAAGTCACTGAGAGAAACTGTTAAAGTTCAGCGTTCAAGATGCGATCAGAAGTTGTAGAGTGTTGGATAGGCCAATCCAGCTCTCAGGCCTTTTGATTAAAATATTATATGGTTGACAGTATCAAAATCGGAGTTTGAGCATAACCTGCACAGAAAGTTTTTTTTGCATCACTGACAATCCTCAAGTCATCTTGACAAGAGCTGTTTCAGCGCTGTGAGGTGAGGTTAAAAGCAGGCAGGGTGCTGACGCTCTACAGTTCTGAGTGACTTTCTCTTGGATTTACACATTCCATTTAGTGTTTTTAACACTGGCCTTACACTCCGGGCCAGTGAGCTAACCAGTGCTCCCAATGGCAACGTCATGGCCTGACATGAGGGGAAAATATCATAGATGTAATGTGTAACCAATTCCTACTGAAATTTGAGAGTAAGCTTATATAATAATTCATACTGAATAAGGAGACTTAAACGCACAGCATGTAACTTCTACAGCTAGGGGTCTCTCACTCAAAACAATAACAAAAGACAGTGTTTGGTGACATCGTGAAATAGCGTTGGATCGTGGGAGTCGTCTTCACCATCATTGCCATCAGCTTCTCCTGGTTTGGATTCTTCAGTGTCAGTCCTTCACGAGGATTTTACCCAGAGCAGAATTATCCACATCCTCTCCAAATCCTCTCTGAATCAAACAGACCCGCAAACACTGAATGAAGATGTTTCACATTTGAAGTCAGTGTTTGAGCGACGCTGTACGGAGGACAGAGACTCAGGGAAGAGCTGGAGCTGAGATTGATGCTAACCTTTGTTCTGATTGTTTCTTTAATAACTTATGAACCAGACGTTCAGCAGGTTTTTACCAGCAGCTGAAATATCCACAGAGGTGTCACTTCAGATCCAGTTGTCCGACGACTAAAATCCTTCATCTGGTTTAAATAAAGAGTTGAAAACCACCAAGGTGTAAAAAGTGTTTGTCACTTAAAACTAGATAAAAGTCAATGTTGAGCTTCTGTCAGACAAACACACTGACACATGATCATAGAGGATATGATGTCATTGACATTGACAGTGACAGATGACATGTGCTGTTACCATGATTAAAATCACAGATTTCTCTGCTTTGAGAATTGATGAAAATATTTGGGATAATGTAAGAACACAACTCAACAAAACATATAACATAGGTCTAGTTGTTTTTAGACATTTTAATGTGCAAAAATTACAGATTAAAACTTTAATGAGATTTACACTGTACTAGACTAAAAATATATATTTGTGTGATTAAATTGTACAGCTAAACTACAGTATAAAGAGAAAATAAAAAAAATAAATAAATAAAGAGTATTTCTAAATTCTTTTCTCAGCCGTCAGTGAAACCAATTTACTTAATTATCATTTCCCAAATGAGTTTTCTGTTTTGCTCGTGAAAATATTCAATGCTTTAAATACTATGTTTTCTAAATTGGTATTGATACCCTTTAAATCAAAATTAGCCCTCACAAATATTCATGTCTTGCAATACTATCCTGTTTCCATTCACCTCAATGTATGGCATCACTCTGTAATATACTGTAATGGTAAAAATGCACTTCAGTCAAAGACCAGTTATAGACACCGAAATAAATGTACCTTTAAATGTCAGTTTTACAGTAAATCTGCCATGTTCACTCAGTAGAATAAAATGTCCTCTTCGGCATGACTCACATTGGCCTTGGTATCACTGATTAGTTGTAGTTCTCAGTGGTCTGATGGAGTTTTACAATCGAAGCAGAGACCACTGCTTAAGTATTAAACTGATTAAGAGATTTAAAAGACCAATCACTGTGTTTGAAAGGAGGGAGAGAGAGAGAGATGGAGAGAATGAGAGAGCGAGAGAGTTGAGCGTGTCTCAGTGTGCACATACAGGTATAATATGACTTTAAAGAGGGATGTTGTGTTCCAGTAGATCACCTGGTAGAGTGTGTACCAGTAACTGAGTGCTGACTGCAACAGCCCTGCATGTCACCCCCCCCCCCCCCCCTTCACTGCCTTTCCTGTCTGTCCTCCGTCTCTATCAAATAAAAAGCAGAAATGCAAAACAAAAATTAATTAATTAATGAAAATTTGGCGGTGTGTTAATCTGTGTGCATGTCAGTGTGTGTGTATGAATTTGTGTTTAACTGCAGCTGCCTTCCTGTTTGTTTATGCCTTGTGGTTGATATGTGGTCTCAGCCTCCGTCCTGTAAATGGAGCAGAGACTGTAAAAGGGTTTTAGATAGAAAAGTCAATCTGTCTGTTGGTTGGTGGGTCCTATAAAACCAGAAAGAAACATGTAGTGTTCACACTGCGGCTTCGGCTGTACCAACTCCAAAATTTCCTCTCTGCTTTTAACCAGATCTGATGCTTAAATCTGATCTCACCTACAGCTATTTGTACTTCTGCCATTGTTTTGTACATTTGATGAGAAAAATCACAAAGGACAACTGATGGAGAGACAGTGAGGGTGTAAATCTGTGATTGAAGCAAGGGGGGGTCACACCACGTGCATGCAGGCAACATTTAGTTTTTCAGTTTTTTTCTTTCATTGCTTCATTGTTTTATTTCATTTTTTATTCAAGTATTTCATTATTATTATATTCCAAAACTAATATAATATTGGTCTGAATGAATGATATTTCATTTATTATAATACTATAATACTAAAGGTGAATAAGATTTTTTAAAAATTAACTGATACATATCACTATGAGCTTTGCCAGTTGAATCCTTGCATCAAGACAATTATTTTATTTTTATTTTTTTTACGCCTATTAAATTTCCTGAAATTGTATGTTTAACTAGAAAATGCACTCCCTGTGGAAAATGCATGTGAATGCTGAGAGCTGACTGAGATTGCTGAAGTGAACTGATTAGTGACACTAGTGGCTGTAACGTGAACTGCACAAGCTGACATCCTGGACATTGGCCAACACTGTGATGTGATGTGCAAATTTAAGGATTACCAGGAGAAGAAGAAGGCACACTCTACCCTTCCATCGCCTCTAGACCATGTGGAATAGGATTTATAAAGCGTGATATTATTATCAGCTGATGTTGACCCTGTTTTCCCCTGATGTCATACATCCTTGTTGGGCCAAACTTCACAACCAGTCTTCACAGGTTTACAAGTCTGTGTTGTTCTGGGAGCCAGTTGTTTGCTGATGTTAGCGGACTCCTATAAGCCAACGTCAGCTAGTGTTGCACACTGTTGACGCTGTACAGGAGGAATAAAATTTTCGATAAAATAATAGAATGTTATATAACTTATTACTTATAACTATAACTTCACATCAGTGTGCAAATGTTTTCACTGAGTATTGTCCTCTTTTAAATTTTAACTCTGTATTTGTGTGTATCTCAACATCATTGCAAATGAGGGAGACCTCAATGATCTCCAAGGCTTAAATTAATTAATTAAAAAATATATAAAATAAATGAAAAAATCCGTCTATGGATGATATATGAAGAAACCCATGTGTGAAATCCTTCAGAATAGGAATAAAACTGGAACGTTTGTATGTAAATGCGACTGATGTGGACATTTTTCTGGCTCACTGTAAAGACATATTGAGGAAATGCCTTAAAGATATTTATTGTAAAATCCCATACATTTGTATTGATATTGAAACACTATCAGATACAAATTATCACGTTTGGATCCGATAACATGGTGCAGTGGAGAGCGTGAGCTTTACAACAAGCCTGAACACATCATTTTTAATTGTTAGGGCCTCTGTTCCAGCAGAGGGTGTAAAAGTGAATAGCTGTGAAATGATTTGCAATTGCATCCACTTACTTGATGCAAAATTAGCTGTATAAATATACATAATGCATGTGACTATTTTTTCTCAAACAGCTATTGATTAAATGACAATTAATACTTTAAAATAGGCTTGAGATAGCAAACAGCACAACACTACAATTATCTAACAAAGCAATTGCTTTACTGTGCTCCTGTAGAACTGGATATGTCAGGCTTATACTTTATTTTATAGTTTCCCAACAAGTGAGCCCACAAAAACTGCACGAGGACACTGATGCACATTTCAAAGATGGACTTTAAAGTTTTATGGTCGTAAATGTTGGAAAACGAACAAATAAGAATATGAATGATAAAACTGACTGTGTTCATTGTGAAGGCTTTTACAATGCAACAGTTATGCTTCATTGACAAATCAATATCAGGTTTAAAGAATCAAAACAAAGCTGTAACTGAAGTATATGATCTCCTCTAAGGCTTTGTGAGATAATTCATTCCCTTTAGCAAAATGAATTCCAGATCCACTTGCTAGTCGTAATGCTGCCGTGAATACAGTTCAGACGATGTGAGCGCAGGAGTCCCAGGCTGATTCCAGGCCACCAGGTGTGGCTTTAAACCTCAGACACCCTGCACTGCTTTCCAGCACACCTGAACAGGTGAACACTGTGACAGCCATACTTGTGCAGGCTGAAACCAGGAGCAGCTACTACACATGCTGTGTGTAATAATGTAGGGCAATAAACAGAGGGGTTAATTACAGGTGAGTGCGTCTGAACAGAGCTCAGCACAGCAGGACACAAGGAGGGTACCGCTGGGATAATAATGTGGTATAATCATGAGTAGAGAAGGAAGACAGACTGGCCTGTCTGAACTAGCTCAGGTGGGATATAGAGAGGTAAGCGGTGAATAAAGGGCTTTTATGTGATATAATTTAATGTCTGCTGCCATATTGGAGGCTCTCAGCTCTATGAACAGCTGGTTATGTTTGTGTCCGTCTCAACAATGTTGACCAGACATGACGACTAGTTTTGGAAATGCAGTTATTCACTCTGCCGAGAGTTTGATGAGAATATTAAAACCACTATCGTGTCTGTACGATAAATATGTAGCCTGAGCCAGCAGCCTGTTAGCCTAGCTTAGCATAAAGAATGGAAACAGAGGGAAACGGCTAGCCTGCATGGCTAGGAAGCAAATAACCACATCTGGGAAAATTCTGAGTGACTTTAACACACGTAATTAGCACAAAGTTATAATACATTCACATCGAAGATAAAATACACCGTACCTCAACCGAGCGTTGCCCTTGCTCTCTATATGATAGAAAGAGCCATGAGCGTCTTGCATTTTATTTTATGTAATTAACAGACTGGTACCAACAATCAGTTAACCTTGTGCTTGTTCATAGGTGAACATTTATTTGATGCATAAATCAGCTGAGCAAAGAATTTTCCTTTTCAGTTTAATGGGCCAGTTAGACGTGAAACCAAACCAGCTTAAAAGAGGGACATACTTTAGGTTACTGATCCACATCGGTCACAAGTAAAAACGCTGACTGACAAACACTGGCTTTCCTTCCACAGCTCTGATCCCCAGAACAGCAACTATGCATGAGTCTTAGAGCAACACATGATATGTGCATGAGAGTCGCATCGGGGGTCGATCTGAAGCTGATACTTTACCACGGTGCTTTTGAGGAAGTCCATCCACTTGGATTAGTTAAAGTGATAGTTTGGGTTATTTGACATGGGGTTGTGTGAGGTAGTCATGAATATTCAGTGTATTATCTGTAGTAGATTTTAGATCAGCGCCCTGTTTAGAGAGGCAGCAGGAGCACCGGCACAGAAGCTGCTGTGGACGGGTTCAGCAGAAAAAACATATTTTAGTCAGTTAAAAAAATGTCCAGAGAAAAATAATATAATATCAGTTTAAGTATGTTTTTACTTTCACAACTGTATCTGCTGTCAAACAGCCCTTTACTTTGGAACTACATTTTTCAACCGTTGAACTATCATATTCCTACGCACACTGTCTTACTGAAACAGCTGATCTGCCGAGAAATACAGTGTTTGTGCATATGTAGGAACACGGTAGTTCAATGCTTCACAGAGGAAAGGGTTGTTTTGATAAAGATATTAAAGATATGGTCATTTGGTCATGTCAGGTTGGGGATCGCGCCCTGACACAATTCTATAAATCTTATTTCTAAATGTTTTTTTCTTTTGATATATTTAATAATTTTTCATCATATGATAGAGGAAGATTTTGCAATTGAAGAAATAGAGAGAGAAATAGAGAGAAATATGAAAATTTCTCTGTTGAAAACAGCTGTAACAAGACTAAATGTGAGGAGTCAACTAAAGTTTTCTATATGTGACTGACCCTAAAATATTTAGTCAATTTTCATAATGATTACAAATTAAACTGAGAATCAGTTTAATAACCTCAACTTGAAGGGTTTTTAAATCATACATTTTAATAGCAGAGGCCTCTATACAAATTTTATTCAAATCAAAGAATATTAAAACGTTCAGTTCAACTTATTGCCAGAGGTGAGATGTGGTTAATAAATGCGAAGGGTGCTGATTTTGTGTTAGAAGGCTACGAAACAAAATTATAAATTCTTGAGTTGCATATATAGAACATCTTTTTCCTCGTTTTGAACCATTCATGAGAACCATAGTTGGTATTTTTAGGAAACTCTGTGATAAGAAATGACTCTTTGTTTGTGGCTGGCAGTCACACTTATTGATAACATTTTTACCATTGTTGATGAGGAGGATCTCTGTCGTGTGATTCCTGCACATTAAAGATCCCAGCTGTGTGATTTTGATACGAGTGTGTACTGCACAGAATGTGCACACACCCTGATGCCATTCCTGAAAATTTTCCCCCCCAAAAAAAACTCTTTCATCTTCTTTAAAATCCCCCAATTTCCAACCTTCATGGACAATTCTATTTAAAATGGTAGAGAGATTTGCCCTCTATCATCCAGTGTTGCTTAGGTTAATGTTAAACTGGGCTCTGAAGTTCTTGTTAAAAACAGAGTTGATGGGAGTTTGTAAACAGTGTAAACGCCTGTAGTGAAGACTTCGCCAACAGGACTCGTACTTCTCCATCTGGGAGGCCAGAAAATCCTCACATTTTTATGGGAAGCACCAAATGTGTATAAATAACTTTTAAATGACAGTTAATCAATTATCAAATTTGGTGAAGATTTTTATTTTGTAACATTTTTTTACCTTAACAGGAATCTCAGAGGGGCACTGAATATCTCAACATAGCTGGACGGATTAAAGCCAAACTATCTGCATGGCAGGAAACCATAGGAAGTAAGTGAGAAACTATGCTTTTTGCCATTAAGGTGAGCCAGCACATTAATGACATGTTAATTAAACATGTGTGATCAGCTCTTGTACCGCTGACCTTTTATTACTTGTTTCTTCTAATGTTGGTGATTTAACAAAGAGAAGTTAATCTCACTCACTATATGTGGATAAGAGCGTGTGCAGTGTACATGGCTGCTGTATGAGACTGTGCTCTCTCAGACCCCGACTACAATTAAACTAATGTCTCCATCCACCACACCACCCCCCACCCCCCACCCCCCACTGCAGCTTCCTCATAAACTGAGCTAGAGAGAACTCAATACCAAACCAACCGGCCCATATCATTCACATGGCATTATTGGAACTGCTTGAGTGTGTGTGTGTGTGTGTGTGTGTGTGTGTGTGTGTCTGTGTGTGTGTCTGTGTGTGTCTGTGTGTGTCTGTGTGTGTGTGTCTGTGCTCCGCTCTTTCTTCACTGTGGTAGGGTAGTAAAAGTAGGTGTGCACCACACAAAGCAGTAAAGAGATTGCTTGTAAAACTCCCTCACAGCCACCACACACGCACATATGCACATACAGAGGCAATGTAATAAGCACCACATGAGCACACATCCTGCAGGCATCCAACACATACGCACACACAGCCAGGCACTGGCAATGTCAATACTGAGATACAGAAATGTGTAAACTTACATGTATCTGTGTTTTAAATTGAGGAATTCAGTATTTTGACGGTGATGGAGATGATCAGAAATAATCACACTGCGGCCTGTGGGAGAGAGGAATAAAGGCCAATTTGAAGGCAGACATTTTGACCTGTCTGCAGTCACATGCAGAACCTGGTCACCTGAGGGAGATATATTAGAAGATATAGGAGGGAGTCACCACTGTCACAAATCTGTAGGCTTTAAAGTCTGATAACCTGGATGCCCTTCCACAAACACTGTGTCTGCTGTCAGCAAAGAAGCCGTCGATCTGAACACAGCGTCTTTGCAACATCCAAAAGAATAACGAATAGGAATTTAATGGATTGTATTAGAATTAAAAATGACTAAAAGGGCGCATTCCAACATTAGATCTCAACTGTCTACTTCAATCCAATCACATCAGCTCCTTTCATCCTTCTGAACCTTTAAAAGCAGCAGACACATTAATAAGTTTATAGCCGTTCCACACAGTTGCACTGGAAGGTGGCGTGGACAGTCGGCCATGACAGAGGGGATGAATTTTTCAGACAGCCTTTCCAGGAAGACACTCTTGAGCTGTGTCCCAATTCAGGGGCCGTATCCTTCGGAGGACGTGGCCTACAAAGGTGTGGCCCGTCGTGGCGGCTGTAGACCGCAAAGGCCAAACTGAAATAAGACGGTTTGGTTTAGGGAAGATTTTTTTTGGCTTTTTTCTTTTTTTTTGCACCACCATCTGAGCCCACCCTTCAGTTGCATCGAAAAGTGTGGTTCCTGTCGCCTAGCACCTTGACAACATGCGACCTTTATTCACAAAACAATAGAGGTTTTAAGGCCCTTGGTTTTAACAGTTGTACCATTAGCTGTTGAACTGAGCTGAAACCCAATACTTACATATATACATATACAGCACTTACTTACACAACACTGTAATCCTCAAGCTCTCTGTCAGTGTTGTTTGCTGCCATAGTATTTTCATTACCATTGTGCAATCTTGGGATAGATTGGGCCACAAAGGATCCACACCTTGGAGCCTTCGTGGCCCAGGAAAAGAAGGACACATTTGAAGGAGCTGTTCGAAGTGGGACAGTTGCGCCACTGTGACACAAACGGTCTGGTGTTGCATTTGGTTGTACACATTAAAGTGCCACAGATAGTTGTTTAACAAATAAAAAACAAGAGCTACAGAGAGAAGTACAATACTTGTCTCCTGACATGACAAATGAAATACCCACAATTCAATACAACACACTGTTTCTTCAGCATAAACACAGTTTGTTTTTTCTTTCACAGTCATCCTTAAGGGTGAGTTAACAAACCTGCTCTGTCCACAGTAAGTAAGCACTAAGGTAAATAGTATTTAGCCTTGAAATAAAATATGAGTGAATTAAAACACTTGAACTTAACTGGATACAATATAAATATTATAAATCATTAAGAAATGTAAAATAATTGTTTCAAAGCACTGCAATGATGTGACAACAACCCCTCTGCTTAATTCAGTTAAACCCGCTCTTTCCTCAACTTATAGAAATCAGAAAATGTATTTATGTGTAATTTTTCCCATTAATTAATCAGATTTGTTAGATTCAAGAGGATATTCAAATTCAGAGTTTCTGGCCTGATAATTGGACTTTGTGGGTGAGGCTTATTAGTACAGTTTATTAGCCAGTGATACACTGTGTCTTAGCCTCTGCTGACATCAGAGTCCAACAGCTACTCAGAGAGTTTATAAGAACACATCCCACTGTCCCTTACCCACACACACGCACGCACACACACACACACACACGCACACACACACGCACACACACACGCACACACACACACACACACACACACACACACACACACACGCACACACACACACACACACACGCACACACACACACACACGCACACACACACGCACACGCACACACATGCACACACACACACATGCACACGCACACTCACACACACACACACACACGCACACACACACACACACACACACACACACACACGCACACACACACACACGCACACGCACGCACACGCACACACACACGCACACACACACGCACACACATGCACACACACACACATGCACACGCACACTCACACACATACAGTGTATAAATACATATGTGCACATATATGAAACTGGAATAAACATAAAGAAGGCAAAATAATACAATAGTACAGTGTAATGCTGCAATGGTACTACAATAAACTACTACTAGCTACTTCCTCCTCTTACTCCTCTCTTAACTTATATGTCAAGCAATACACAAATGCATGCTGGGATAGGCTCCAGATCCATGTCACCTTAAACAGGAGAAACAGTTTAGAAAATGGGTGAATGGATCTTAGGGAGGGAGGGGGGAATATCCAGTCATGTTTCCACATGCTATCATGCTGTAACATAGATAGAGAAATCGCTCAAACACACACACAGAATTTCACATATTGACCACAGCAGTGTGCGTGTGCATGTGCGTGCGTGCGCCTGCGCCTGCATGTGTGTGTTAACCAGGCTCATCTGTCTCCAGTCTATTGATCCCGCTGAGGTAGGTCATCATTACTAGGCTACTGTGGAGTGGAATGCTGAGGGTGTGTGTGTGGGTGTGTCTGTGTATCTGTGCATGTGTGTGTTTGAATGTGTGTGTGTAGTCGTGTGTGTATGCATGTCTGCTTCACCTCTGCTGGCCAATAAATCCAGAGGCCACATTGGCACTCAGCACTAATGAAGATGGCAGTCTCTCTCATTGTGTGTGTGTGTGTGTGTGTGTGTGTGTGTGTGTGTGTGTGTGTGTGTGTGTGTGTGTGTGTGTGTAAAGAGAAGTAGGATTCAATCTGTCTGCCTCAGAGTTTTCCTGCTCGCTGACAAACATTAAAAGTTGATTTATTTTTCTGCTCTGACAGTCCCTAGATTATCCGTTCCAAACGACACTGACGTCACTGTAATAATTGATTGGTGCAATATCTGTGTGATAAGCTCTAAACATTTGTTTGTAATATAATACTTTAATCCTCAGGTAACCAGCTGGTTCAGAGTACTTGCAGAACTGCAACAAAAAGTCTCTGTGACTTAAACAGCATTTTCAAATAGAAAAAAAAAAAACTGTAAAACTACTTGCAGGTCAATTATCACTGTTTTTCTATTAAATCATAAGGGTTTTAAACGAAAAGTCCCTGGGCTGAGTGGAAACACTCAGGAGCTTGAGCAGTGGGCTGCAAGACTGCAGAAAACAAGAAAACCTTTCTGGCTTATGCTCCAGGTGACGTCTGGTATCCTGGACCAACATTAGCTGTTGCCTTGTACCATCTCCATGTCAGCACTCCCTACATTACTCCAAGATTCTGTACATTATGTCCAAAGTGAATCACCACATAACATACACAGTGCTGAGGTAACACAATGACCTTTTGTTCATTTGACAAGATCATTAAACTTAGAATGTTTGAAGTGAGGCAACTTGAATATACAGCTGCCATTCACAATAAAAGAAGGAAAGTATAATTCTGTCAAATCCATTTTAAATAAAGATAAAAATAAGTGATTACTGATAATGTGGCAACCTAAATAACAATAGCAGGGCAACATGAGCAGTCAGATAATCGATCAGGTTCAAAACAAGACAATAGTCAAGCCAGTCCTTCATTACAAAGGAAAGCATGCAATGCTTTACATTTTGGGTCATAATTTTACAGTTGATCTTTGTTTTCCCTTCCAAATAAAACTAAACTGTGGACTGGTTTTCAGCCTGTTTGATCGTCTCAGCACTCTATTTCTTCCCACATCAGAATCTTATTTTATGACCAGTAAAAGCTGATTAATAAAAAAAACATGGTCATTTTATTATTATAATCCGTATCAATCAAAAACAAACCAATAAGCTTACATTGTACAATAGATAAGAGTTTCTTCACTGTCTGTTTTCAGATTGAATTTTCAGGTTCAGCTTCTACTTTATGTACTTTTGAGATTTACAAGAATCACGTCCTGGTGATTTGTTTTTGTTTGTTTCTTTTGTTTGTTTTTGAGATGAAACAAAGATATAAGTTGTATATATTAAAAAATAGGGGTAATTACAAATGTAAGAAAATATATTCAAATCAACCCAGACTAAATTAAATTAAAACAACATTCAGTCACCAAAACCAAAGTAAACCTTGTCACATGTTATGTTCTGGCGCCCTCTCCTGCTCTGGAATGTAAATGAATGAGCTCAGTCTGTCTCTCTCTGTGTCTCCATAGAGGAATCTATCATTTTTTGCAGGATATAATGAATATTTATGAGCGGGTCCTGCTCTGATAACAGCCAATCAGCTGACTGCATGGTGAACATAAATCATTTGACAGCTTGCTTCCTCTGTTCAGGGTTGTCAGTAAATGACATTGAGTTATTTACATTTACATCTTTAACATTTAGCTTTTCATCTGGAGGAAGCTGAAACGGGCACATTGGTGGAGTAAGCTGGAGTTACTAGTTGGACAGTGACAGATTTCAGGGGAGGATCCAGGGGTCAGAGGTCACAGTGCTTAATAATGGGTTGAATGAAGGGATGAAGGAAGTGCTAAAGAGTATGAAAGTCTATGAATGCCAATATTGAAATAAAATGATTTAGGGATTCAAAGCTTTATTTGCCACATGCACAAGTAAAATGTGTACACAGATAAAAAATGAAAAGACTTCATCAATCAAAGCTCAGCTGTGGAAAGGGATTAGATACAGGACAAGATGAGGAGACATAGAAAAAGACGAAGAGAAGGGGATGGAGAGGAGAGAGGAGGAGCAGAGGCTAAAATGAATCAGGATTTGTGGTTAGCAAGGTAACTTCAGGGTTAACCCTGCAGGGTTTTCAGGGTACAATAGTGATTCATTTCTTACTGGTCCACATTGTTATTTATGGTAACTTATGCTGCACACCTAACTTACCTCTGGAGCAGGTTCTGTTCAAGATAACACATCAAGGTATATAAAAGCATTGTCTGTTGACCAGTTAATTCTCTTGGAAAATGGCTTCACCATTTGTAGACGATCCTGTGGAGCTTGGTGCACGGATCTTGAGAGGGTATCTTAGCAAAACCCTTTGGTTTTCCTTTTGGTTTTTCTGACTATTTTTTATATGAGAGACATTGTGGAGTTTCTTTCCAATCTTTGTTCAATATCATGGTCTTTCATTTTGAGAGCATTATTTCTTCAGTTGGCCTTCAGATTTTTGAAAGTTTTCCCTTGAACTCTCTCTCTCAAGTAGTACCTGTACTGTAAATTTGCTCTGCTCGTGCTCAAAACTGCCCTCAGATAGACTGTTAATGTCCTGTGCTTCAGTTTGTGCTCTTCTCTGCGCTCTCAGACTCAGCTTGCAAAACTTATGTTCTCAGATTTCTAACAAACCCAGGCTGCAGCACACGGAATAGGGCAGGGTCAGATATAGGCAGGGCTGGACCTTTTAATATAAAGTCTATGGGCTGGACAGCCGATGTATGCATATCCTATTGAGACAAACAGCACCATCTGCTGGACGACTGTAAGAGGTACAAATGACTGTATGTTCTTGCCAAATGATCCTTGTTCTGGAAGACACCAAAGAAAATGAATTTCTGCATGGTCAAGTAATTTTACTTGTACATCATGCCACATTGTCTATTTCTATGGTGCTGATGCTGATTTGCAACATATCAGCTGCAGATTAACAGAAGGAAAACCTGAGTACTCAGGTACTTTTATCCAAAACTGAAGGATTATCATGTTTAGTTTATCTGGCCAAAGAACTAGATGTTCCAAAATCAATCATTTCAAAAATAGACTCCACCATTATATTCATAACTTTATATGGAAAAACAAGCCTCAGTATCTTAACAGAAATATCTTATGTAATCCATACAACCAACAAGGCTAAAATTTACTAGACTTCCTTTGTTCTATATCATTTTTAAGTTTAACTGGAGTAAACATTAGGTTGAGAATAAAGCTAAGTTATGGTAAACTTAGGGTATAGAGTTTCTTCTTAAATGCATTTTGATATAAATAAGCTCCCTCTAATTTTCACAGGCAGGTTCTTTTATTTTGGCTTCTTATACAAACTACCGCTCCCCACAAATATTTGACTTGGAATAATAAAAAATATATAGCATAAATAAGTAAATCTTCTATGGCAAATGGGTCCAAAACAATACTTTGCTGATTTCACAATTGATTAATGAGAACGGTTCCTTATTACATACAGTGAAATCTCAAAGACATTTGGAATCCCAACACCGGCACCAGAATATAGTGTTTGACACAGTATCTGCATGTTCTTTTAAGACTGTTGCAAAGCAGCAATGTGTCTGATGAACAGTCAACATTTAAGGGAGATGTTTTGTTGAATGACATCGACACAAAGGATATTGGAATAATCATTTTTCTGAACATTAATTGGGAATTGATTTGGACTTATGTTTTGTCCACAATAAAGTTAGTGAGGTGTATTTTAAAATTATACATTTAATCTATCCAACAAAGCACTTATATATAGAACTGATCTTTCTGAATCCCGCTGGCAAAGGGTTAGGGTTAATTCTACATTTATTTTATGAATCCTTTTGGATTGATGTTACCATGTTTTTGATATGTTATGTAGGACTATTTATTTTAGAGAAATTAGATGTTATTATTTATTATAGGAAAGATAATTTGTTTCCTTGTACCTTCTTGTTTCCTTGTATGATCTATGAGTTTAAGTTTAAGAAAACATATTCTAACCAGCACATAAAGTCAATGATCCTCTATACAGCTGTCTCTGATAAAGTCAAACGGACCTAACAGTGTGGGCGGGACTTCCCATACACTAACCAATAGGTACATAGGACACTGGATGTGCTTTGAAAGGTCGCTCCTCGTAAGCTCGACGTTCCCGGCAATACTGTCCAATAAAATTAATGAAAGTTCCTTTGGTCCCACCTTTATAAACCTTCCGACCAATCAAAAACTTGTGGTTCAGTAAAGCTCTATCCGATAGGCTGGAAGGACGTACGTGATATGGTGATGGGCCAATTATGAATGAAGGAGGGTTCTATCTGGCCAATGGCCGTTTAGGACGTAGACGCTGAGCTTATAAATGACAAGGTGAACGTTTGCTCCATCCTACATTCATTGACTGCCGCTGTGTGCGAAAGCAGCTAACCCCGGACCCTCCGAAAGCCGTAACAAACCGGTAATGTTGCGTTTATTTAACTTACACACTTTTCTCTACACAACTCAGACAGTTTTTGACATTTAAACGTCTCTGCATGAGCTGTCTGCAGACGCTTGGTTTGCTAGCTGTCATTGCTAATATTCGATAGCTAGCAAGCTTGGTCGGCCATTCAATGACTTGGTTCTGGGGAATGACTTATGAGCTGATCGGTATGTGTGCCCTCGGTTTAACTACAAGACATTTCATGGCGCGGTAGTAGCATGAAGAGTGAGTGTCGGCCAGTCGATGTTGTTGTCGTATAGCTGGTGCAAGCAGCGGGTCACACACCGGACACGGCGCGGCCAAGCTCCGTTGACAGGCAGTTGCACGTAAAATGTCTGACAATCCGGGCCTACCGTGCGCTGAATGAGTCTCCCGCTACAAGGACACCTCTGTCGGATACATGCGGTGTCATGTCGCACATTGCCGTTGTACTACAGCCCAGTTACGTGTCATTGTAGTAGGGAGTGCACTGTACCTGATTTCCAGGGCCCATGTGACCGTCTGTGGTTCATTTTTGACCTTCACGACTGCGGGCTGGTTAGCTTAGCAACTTAGCTTAGCTCCGGCGCCCCCCTCATATCACGACAAGCAACCAAACCCAGGTTTAATCGGGTGACACGGTCACGCAAGTTAACCTTCTTTCTGGTTTTACCATAATTGAAATCGTAATGGTGGTTTTCACTGAATACTGTTATTTACTGAATACCACATCTTGGAGTAGGTGAAACTTCCAAGCAGAAATGTCCTCGGGGTTTTAGCTAATGGCGTCTCGAAGTGGGAGTGATTTTAAAGCCGTTCATTCAACAGCTTGTATGGACATTCAGCAGTTTTCGTGGAGATGATCCTTGCAGTAGTCGATGCAATTGCATTAGCTTCTTGGCTGAACTGGCCTGGAGAAACAGATTAGTGTATCACTCCTCCTTAATCTACTTGTTGCTAGACTTGACCGTTGCATACTCCAGATTTTCCTTCCAGTGACCAGGGTAAAACATCATCATTTTCAGTTTTGATGGAAACTTGCATACATGAGCATGTGTGTACCTTGACCCTGAACTGAACTTAAAGCAACCTCAAGGCAGTATACTGTAGCAACAATTCTGCCCGAGGAAACTATGGCAAAGGGCTACAGCCTTCACCTTTGAATCCTCTTCTGTTCAGACAGTAAAGCTGCACAATTTTATTTGAATTCTGAATCCTGAGAAGCTGCCATAGTTATAACCTTGAAGTCACGGTGTCCTTGTGAAGTAAATGGATATACATGATGTATTGCATACATGAATTTCTATGAAAATTGGTCATTTCCAAAAGTGTATGCATCAATATTTTGCTCTCTAATATAGTGGTGTACTGTCTTGTTACAGTGTCACAGGTTCTCCTCCATCATGACCACTAGATGTCCAACTTTCTCTTGTGTTCATAATCACTTTCCACCTGTGACAGGTGTTAGTGATACTGTCATATCTAAAATAGTTCCAGGTTTGGTTCCTGTGAACATGCATCGTTTAACCAGGTCACTGAATATGCTGTTTGATCAGCCAAAAGCGACTGTATATGGAAATGCTGACTGAAGTTGTATGTTTCCCCTCTCTACAGGTTCCAGCCATGTATGCCTGCGCCAAATTCGTCACTTCTCCTGCTGTGGTACGTCAGCTGTCATACTTGGAATAAGATGATAATCTTTAGATATGTACAAGTAAGGTCCCTTGGGGTGTGTGAAGCTTCTAGCTTTGAAAGTTGGTACATATAATATTCTTTGATTTCAAAGACACTGTAGTTTTAACTGTTACCAGTGTCAGTGGATAGCAGCCACTTGGTCCATGCTCTTTATGACAGTTGCAGAATTGATGTCATTTAGCTAGCGGACCCTGCAGTATGTTGGGCATCTCAGTCATGGAGGTGTTGTGGAGAACAATGTTCCATATTTACACCTGATCAGTGATCACCAGAGTGCAAGCTTGCCACAATACTCTAGTGGTGGATTGAGTGGATACATTACTGGTGCAGAAATATGTGAATCAAAATTGGCTTTAAATCAGTCTTCTCTCTTATTTGTGGCATTGGATGCAATGGACCAGCAGATTTTAATTGATCAACAGAATAATAATATGCAACTATGAGAACTGATTAATAGTAAAGCAAACATGCCCAATGTTATCTGTTTTGGCTTCTTAAGTGTGAGAATTTGCAGTTCACTTGGATAAAAGTGGTCACAAATCATGATCACATCAAAGCTGTAACATGTAAATAGTCATGCAGAGACATTGATTTATTTTAAGGGGTTGAGAGATACTGTCTTAACAGGTTTAAGTTAAATATTTAGTATTGGCAAATTCAGTGTATAATCCTTTTTTTTTTTTTTCTCTTCGCTTGATTATCTTTAGGTGATGATGATGATGATGATGATATGGCTGAAAAAGCTGCAGTCATGAAACTGTTGATTTGCAGGATTTGTGCAATTTGCTGATCATTTTCCAATTGTAGCTACTTTCTATCAATTGATTTCATGATGCTGTTAAAACAGCTGCAGAGACTTTGTTGTTTTGGTCATATGTGGTATAAATCCTAGGATGACACAGTGTGAACATGTTGTTTAATCCAGCTTCCGAGGGTGTATGTCTGGTTGTAATGAGTTTTCTTGTCTGTATGTAGCTGCGTGGGGGGTCCAGAGTCCTTGCCCGGCCAGTCTCAGTCTCCCTCTTCAACAGACCTGAAGCCACAGTGGAGCAGCAGGTCAGTGGTTTCACAAAAACAATCTTCCTCCCATTTCTTTTTAAACTGCTTTTGCTTCCTTCTCACACACCTAATTAGTATAGGGATGTACATGGGGACGGACCATAGTCATCGACTCTCAGTGTATACACTATTGGTCAAGTTTTACAACACCCCAGTTTTCCAGCTGTTGAAATTTACAAAGTTTAATGTCCCGCTGAACTTTGGAATTAAAGCACCTACTCATTCAGTAGCCAAACACACTTGTTGCAACTTCTTTTGACAATGGAAATTATATATTGTTTGGAAGCTTCATCCCAACCCTGTTGCAGAAGTTCCCACAAGGGTGTTGCACTTGTAAGTTTCTTTGCTTTCACTTTCTGTCCAGTTCATCCCAAACCAGTATATCTTGACACTGTGCTGGACATTCTAGCATTTGAGCCTAAATTCGTCTTTTCTTCTAAGGTCATTCTGACACAGCATGGAGGCATATTTGGGTTATTTTTTTCTTGCTGTTATGATGGCGATACACAGCACTATGTTCTGTAATATATAGTTCTAATTCCTGCAGGACAGTAGTGGCCAAGGTCGTCTCAGCTGTCTGTTCATACACTACATTTGTACATTTTCTTTTTTCATAAGTAATTAACATGTAATTGTTTGCATCAACTCTCAAAGCTTATGCATACGGATTATAAGTACTAACAATAAGGACTGAAATATGATAAACGTATCTCATTACTTGGCAACGATTGACTAATTCTTTCCCACTTCAGTTTCTGTCGTTTTTACAATTAAAATATATTTCTTTAATGATATTCAGTGAAATTCCCAATTTTGTCGAGTGTAACCCCCTTTACATCTTTGGTTTAACAATATATTGGGTCACAAATGTCGGTGGTTTCTTTTGATTCAGTGTTCTGTAAGCAGTGGATAAATCTGAATAAATTAATGTACAAAAGTCTGTATATTTACACTAATGCCTTCTGATTCTCAAAAATCACAGTGCATAGCCACTATGACTTATTGACTCTTTGCTGGTGCGTTGCCAAGGCAACTAATACTGTAATCTTTCCTCTCCCAGGCCTTGTTGCCAGTCAGCCAGTCTGTAGTCTCAACCCGCTCCTTCCAGACCAGCGCTGTCTCCCGAGACATCGACACTGCCGCCAAGTTCATTGGTGCTGGTGCTGCCACAGTGGGTGTGGCTGGCTCAGGAGCTGGAATCGGAACAGTGTTCGGAAGCCTCATCATTGGCTATGCCAGGTAACAATTTTTTTTTTTTTTTTTTACATACATATTTAGAGCCATGACACTGCAGTTTGATCCCCTTTGTCACTATCATTTGTTTTAAAATAGTCTTCAGTAATCTAAGCGTGCACAGGACCTGTACATAGAACTGTTTAAAGTGATGTCAAAGACTATATAACAGGCAAACTGAAGTGTAACCACAGTATCTGTCCAAAACAAACCATTAAATTCAAGCTTCTCATTTAGATGACATTGTACATGGACATCCAGTTTATTTCCCACTGCAGTCGGCCACATTGCCGTACACCCTGCAGATGACAGGCAAAGCTGCAACAGAGTCCAGTATAGCGTCAAAATCTTTGTACAGTGGTTTTGAGGGAGTGGAAACGGAATGAATGAAAGTGATTATTACCTTTTTGTCTTTGTGGGTGCTTCAATACCAACACCCATTTAACTGGAATATCCACAAAAACCTCCTACTTACATCTCTGCGCTAATAGTAATGTGACAAGAATGAAAGGGCACAAATTATGTAATTTGTGTTCACAGATTAAAATTAGCCAGTGACCATGCCATTGACCTAGTGTAGAAGCAGGTAAATCATTATTCTTGCCAGCTAGTGTGGCTTAAAGGGCATGGGATCTGAGGCACTGTAAGGTGGCTATTACCGTTTTACTAATGAAATGACTTCAAACAAATGTCCATCTTTAGTACGTGCCCTGTAAAAGGCCCATTTGACTGGCTGTTTCTCGGCTAGCACCAGCAGGGCTCGACAATGTGAGCATTTAATCACATTCTTGACAAAAACTACATGTGTACAAACAGGAGCATGATGGCAAATAAAGTACAAAATTCAGCAAAAGCAGCCTCGTTAACCAAAAAGTTGCCAACAAAAGCTGCTCAACCAGTGAGATCCTAAACGCACCAAGCAGACTTTTGGTGTTTTTTAGAGTTAAAAACTACCTGAGGTGTTTAAACTGTTTATATAGTTTAGCTTGTTTATACAGTTTGAAGCAGGGGTGTCACAATACACTGGGATTGATAACCATGATATTTAAAAAATTAAATATTGATATGGTAAATAATACATGGTGATGGCCGATGTTAGGCGTTGTGGATCTATCAGTTCATATTGTCGCCTTCTCACCATTTCAGTTCAGGTAAAACATGACATTAAAACCTTATTTCTTATTTCCTTTCAATTGAACTCGTTTTGGCCGCACCTGTCTGACTTGCGTACACCGTGTTAACTGAGAATAGAGGCTTCTCTGTGTACAGCTGTCTAGCTAGTGTCTAATGATAGCCTAAATTTGAGGTGTTTGGGGAACATTTGTAAATTGTAGCATCTACTGATATTTTGTCCAGCCATTCAAATCAATGAAGATGGGCTAAAAAAAAACACTTTGATAAATGCACCACAAATTGCAGACTCCACACTGCTCATACAGATGAATCAATGCCCCATTATCACGATTTCAACAGCAACATAACACGATGACCTTCATGACGGCAGGATTTATTGCAGGACTGTATTAGTAATAGCTGGTGTTCTGGACTGAGTGTATATTTGACTTGTCCTGCCTCTGTGCCCTCCTCCACAGGAACCCCTCCCTGAAGCAGCAGCTCTTCTCCTATGCCATCCTGGGCTTTGCTCTGTCTGAGGCTATGGGTCTCTTCTGTCTGATGGTGGCGTTCCTCATCTTGTTCGCCATGTAAACCTGGAAACACACCCACACCTCTTTCTCTCACTAAACCCGTTTTCCCACCTTTCCCCTCCTTGCTCCCTTCTCCCTCCCTTCCTTCCATCCGGAGGGGGGTTTCCGGAACGGGAACTCTGAACGAGCTGATAGGCCATTCCAATCAACGGAAGAGATATTAAACATCTGAGGTTAACGAACCTCCAATCTTACATTTGTATGTTCCTACACTTATTTTTGTTTTTCTGAAGTTTTATGTCAGACCTCACTTCGGTTGAAATAATCTGTCCAAAATAAATGGTTGGGATAACTAAACAGTGTGCAGTGTTTTTATCTATTTTCTTTGTCAGGAAAATTGACTGTTGCATATATGTGCTATAAAAATACTGTCCAGAAATTATTCTCACAATATGATGGTCAGGAAAAGAGAGAACCACCAGCTTTGGTTATGTATGAAACTAAATGTTTATTTATTCTTGTGGAACAAGTTCAATTTTATTTGAATGCACCCATTTTCTCAGTTTTTATTGTAATGTAAGGAGTTAAAAGTCCAGTAAATAATCTTAAAAGGCAAGCATTAAACCTTTATACTAACTACCTATATACTGCTGTATTCAAGTACTGTCAGACTGGCTGTTAAAATGATAATGGTGGTACTTATAAGTGAATTGTTACAACTGCTTGCATGATAGCAGCACTAATAAGAATTAAAGCTGTGTGAGGCTGAGGCGCTGCTGCTGCTGTGTGTGTGTGTGTGTGTGTGTGTGTGTGTGAATGGGAGCTCCTAGACCCATCCAAGAGCCGTTAATAGCTATCTGATACAGCAGGCGCACACATGAAGGAAGGCGACGGACCTAATGCTGGCAGCTTCATTACACTGTACTGCGCCTGTATGCTCAGAGTATGAGGTTAAACTGTTGCGGCAGGACAAAAATGTGATAGTTTAGATACAGGCTAGCTGCTTTGGAATGATGGGGTTTGTGTTTGTGTACCAGACAAACTGGAATGAGTTTTTTTGTTCATTTTGAGGCATTTTGTATTTATTATAGTGACAATGAGAGAGAAAGAGGGAATGACACGCAGCAAAGGGCCCCAGGTCAGACTCGAACCCAGGCCGCTACAGTAAGGACTGAGCCTATATGGTATGCGCTCTACCAGGTGAGCCACTGGAGCTTTTTCATGGTCATGGTTCATGTTTCAGTAGCTCCTGGGTGTGATTCTAGGGACTTGGGACTGTGGGTCTGGAAATGTAAAAACTGATGCAGTGCGTGTTTCTTACAATCTAGAGGTCAAAACTTTTAAAGAGCTGTCAATCACATTTTCTTACAATGAGAAGTGCACAATTGGCTCCAGGAACACACTTTTGTACGCTGACATGTCTAAAGATGATGTGGGCCTGATCAAAAATGAGGAACCTGTAGTGATCACTCCAAAATGGAAAGATCAATATCTATTAAAACCAGAAGCAATGGAGCAGATTACACCAGTACTTATTAGAAGCAGGAATTATTGTTCCATGTGAAATGTCTCCTGCGTGAATCACAATAGTTCCTGTATTTCCTGTTTATATTTCCCATTTGCAAGTCTTGAACAAATCTCCACTCATCTGGTGCAAAATCAACAACAATAAAGCATTCTGTAGTCAACTGGGCCATATGATATAAATAGACAAAAGACAATGTCCTAATCTATTTAATATGTGTGAATCAAATTTCAAAACCCAATTAATTAAAAAAAAATCTCATAGGCTACTGATTTTGCTGCAATAAACTCCGTTCATCAAAACAAATATCAGGTGAGCTGTCAAGTTCACAATTCTCATTATCCCTCTCACCTCAAAACACAGTTTTCTCCTGTAGTGATTGTGATGTACCACATGATCGGAGCAGATACAACATATACTAATCTCCTCTCCGGCATTGGACATATTGACAAACAGTCCTGAGACCTACTGCAGTAAAACGAGACCCTACCCAACCCAGTTGGACTGAGGAGAATTTGAACATGACTGACTCTGGTCTTATGTCCAGTCTCAGTTCCTTAGAACCGAATGGACCAGTAGTGGGACAGATAGGCAAACCGAATGTGCATTTTAGGACTAAAGCATGAAAGTTTCAGCATAAAATTTACATACCCCAAGGTTTTATTTCAGACATGGATGCAATATATATCTGATCTCTGGTGACCTTGAGAGGTCATTGACCTCAGCATTGCATTTTTCCAGTTTTAGCTCCATTTCTCTGTTATAATCATGTCTTTGCCAAAATTGCATTTTTGTTCTAATAAAGATGCCTATTTGCTGCTATGTCCATGTAACATAATTTTGCTTAGAGCCTTCGGACTGCAGACCCCACCATTTCCAGGTGTTAAGGTAGCTATATACCACATTGACAACATTGACAAATGCTTATATTCTGACTGACAGCTGCATTAACAAGAATATAGAAGAAAGAATTACTGCGACAACGCATTGACACACTTTCTAAAGGCGGTTAAAGATGCAAGAGCAGCAATTTATTCTAATCTGATTTCAGCAAACCTTCAAACCCCAGAATTTTATTAAAGGTTTTAGAATCTCCCCTTGTGATCTTACCGATGCTTCTCAAGAGCTATGCAATACGTTTTTAATGTCATTTACAAATAAAGTCAAGGACATAAGCCAACAAATCACCCTACCAGACTGCATTTTATACACACTAGTAGGGAAATCCACAGTTATTTTAGCAGTTTTGAGTCTATGTCCTTGTCAATTGCCTGTGGTGTACCGCAAGGTTCAGTTGTAGGTCTGATTTTTCACAGATATACTTCCCCTTTAGACCTGAGGACCCTGGAAGCCTAGCTGCTGCCAAAGACTGTCTCAGTGATATTAACTGTTGGATGGCTGAAAACTTTCTTCAGCTGAATCACTCAAAATCAGAAGTAATACTGTTCAATCTACAAAACCCCACCCATCTCATCGAGAACAGCCTTAATATTCTAGCTGCCCACATCAAACCTACTTCCAGGAATTTAGGAGTGATATTTGATTGCAACCTCACCTTTGAGTCACACATAAAACAAGTCGTACACTCATGTTTTTATCAATTACGCACCATCTCCAAAATCAAATCAGTTCTTTGCAAATCGGACCTTGAAAAAGTCATCCACGCCCTCATCTTCTCCAGGCTTGTTTATTGCAACTCTGTCCTTTCCGAAATTACTCATAAAGCACTGTCTCGCCCCAACTCGTTCAAAATGCAGCCGCTAGGTTTTAACATACATCACATCACCACAATCTTAGCTTCCCTACACTGGCTTCCTGTTGGTTTTAGAATATATTTTAAGATTTTACTGATCACTTTTAAAGCTTGCACTGGTCTGGCTCCAAGCTACATATCAGAACTGCTGACATCTTATGAGCAAAGTCCCAAGTCGAGGCTCAAATCCAAAGGTGACCGTGCTTTTGACATCAGGGCCCTAGTTCCTTTAGCTTTAGTTCCCTAACATCCTCAATTTTTTTGTACTGCTATTATTTCCTGTTATTGTTTTTATTATGTTATTATGTAATTTATCCTTATTATCTTTATTTTTATTCCTTATTGTTTTATCTCTTTACAAGTGTTTTTATCTGTTTCCATTTGTTTTTATTTCCTTTATTGCTTCTTTTATTCCTTATTGCTCTATCTCTTATTTTGATCTGTTTCTATTTGTTTATTTCCTTTATCTCTTCTTCACCTTATTTTATTGCACTGTTACTTACTGTTTTTACCCCTTTATGCCCTTATTTGAATTAACTCTTTTATCTAATTCTGTTGCTTTATGTTAGCTTGAGTTGCCTGCCTGGGCTCCTATACGGGTTTATATGTCCCTGTTGTTGTTCGAGTTCTTTCTCTTGTATGTTTATGCTTTTATGTCAAAGCCCTTTGCAAACCCTTGTTTTTAAAGTTGCTGTATAAATAAAGGAATTATTACTACTACTACTTCTACTAATAATAATGATAATAAAAATGATAATAACAATAATGAGCTTTTATTTGTATTGCACTTTTCTTTAAAATGATAACAAAGTATTTTACAAAATGATACAAACAAGAATAAATCAACAATGAAATAAAATAAAATGAAATAAATGAAAAATTGGACGAAGATGAGGCCTTTAAAAGAAAAAAAAGTTTTAAAAAGGGATTTAAAACTGGAGAAAGTTTCATGCTTTATGCTTTAGTCATAAAATGAATAGTACCTTCCATTAACAAATTTATCTGCTGCACTACAGTTCCCCTACATTGGAGGTTACAGGAAAATAATTGGCCTTATTTTTTTCAGTCAGTTTAATTATTTAACCTGAAATAGTATTTATTGATTCTGTTTTATTTTCGATGTGTTTGACAAACTTTAACTACATTTTGACAATTTGGCGGTAGATTCACAGTACTGGGCGCTAACATCCACAATAATGTCTGTTTGTGGCATCGGCAAGTGTGGCTTGGACTTGATATGAAAAGGATTTCAATTGATCTATATTTATCACAGATTATTCATGAAATACTTTGATTATTAGTGAAAAACCTAATGTAATTTTCACCGTAGCACTGTCAGTGGCATTCAAACACGTCAAAGAGTATTTTATTTTGAAGGTTCCCACCGGATGTCCCAGTGTGATATCATTTGAGTGTAGCTTGATTATTGAGAAATCAGATCCTGAAGTTGGCGTTATGTTAATGGAGTGGTGGGGATGCGGTCGGTATAAAACATAGTATTCTGATACTATATTCCTTAAAACCGATAACAACCAGGCGGTGAACTGATTCATAAGCCGAAGAAAGGCAGGCTAGGTAATTTAGCTGACGACTTGGTACTTTTGGGGGCCTGAGGAAAAACACAGTTAAGCCAACGATAAATAGCCATGTCGTGGGAAGAAATGCCTTGTTTTCTGGCCTCGGCTCTGTGCTCGCTTCTACACCGTTCGACTGTTCTCTGATCCTGCTGGACAACAAAACAAGCAGAGGTAACTTGGCACTCAACTGTCACTACAGCTAACGCTAGTTAACAGTTAGCATAATAAATTAGTCAACACCAACGGTTTTGCTCTAGCTTGCTAGCTTCCGAGCCATGGCGGACAGCTTTGGAGAGGAGTCCAGCAGCAGTGCCCTTGGCTTAGGCGTAACCGTACAGGGCAGCGGAGCCTCGCTTCTGCCGACTTTGGCCAACTCTCTTCCGGGAGGGAACTCAACAGTCACCGGTGTTCACTCCAGCTCCAACACGGCCTATCCTCCTCCCGTTGCGGCCGCGCAGAGTGGCCTAACCGCTGTGGTGGCCCCTGTGTCCGCTGTCACTGCTACCCCTGCCGGGTTTGGGAACACATTCACCCCCGGCACGTCGCCACCGGTCGTGGCCGTGTCTCCAACCGTACACGCATCCTCACCTCTCCCCGGTATTGGTCTTGGGGTCGGCGGTGTGGCCGGTGTGGCAGGAGCGGGCCTCCTGTCCCAAATCCACGCCACTTCCTGGGACCCTACTCTCAGTACGGACTGGGACAACGAGAAAGCTTCCCAGCAATGCATCCTGAGGATAAAGAGGTAATAAAAACAATCCAAAGCGGCAAAATCGCCTTTGAATAAATAATTTAGCGCTTTCAGGTCAGCAGACGTCCAAAATCATAATGGAGTGTGTAAAAGCGAAAGTGAAAGCTTTCTAGAAAGCTTCTGTCATCACTAGAAACCTTTGGGTACTTAAATTGATCGCAAACTTAAGGAAACTTCAGGATTTACTTGAATACAGAAA
Organism: Seriola aureovittata; assembly: GCF_021018895.1. NCBI lineage: Eukaryota > Metazoa > Chordata > Actinopteri > Carangiformes > Carangidae > Seriola > Seriola aureovittata. The sequence goes on along the minus strand of NC_079380.1, from coordinate 2,463,493 downwards.
ATAATGTGCAGGTCACATTAGGATCATATTAGGACCGCTGCTTTAGTTTGTTTTAATCTACACTCTAGACTAGACTACTTATTAAAGGGGAAGTTCATTCAAATGACAAAAATATATTTTTCACCTACTCCTTGTAGTATATAGTCAGGTATTCACAAGCAGTGAGAAAAGTATTTACAAATGTAGTAGCAGAAGTTTCAGCGACAGATATCTGTGTACAATTACTTTGCCCTTTGAGGAACCTCATCTGTCTCCCTCCTGCTCTGTCTGTCTCTGCAGGGATATCATGTCAATCTACAAGGAACCTCCACCAGGGATGTTTGTCGTCCCTGATCCTCAAGACATGACCAAGGTAAGGGTCCTGTCTGACAAAGCATTCACACTATGACCCATTTACATTTGTCATTTTCCAGTGTTCTGATAAAATTAAATCCGAAATGAACTGATTGGCAAGCGAATGACCACCAGCTTGGTGCAACTTCTGTATGATCACAAGCATTGAAATTGCTGGATGACAAGCAAGCAGCAATAATAATCTGTTCTTAGAAATAAAATAAAAAAATAGAATACAAAGATGAATTTGACAAAGTTACCTGAACTCGATCTCTACATGTAGCTTTTTTCCAGTACTTTCAACCACATCTCACTGTCTTTACAGTAGGTCGATGGAATTTGCCCAGTTGTCATGGAGATGGGTCAGCTGTCATACTAAGGTCGCATAACTGAGCCATCTCCATGACAATGGAGCAAACCCTAAACCCTAAACCCTGGAAAAAGCTTGTAAGTGAACCTTAAGTAAAGATCATGTTATCAAGGTTTCCAAGATCAAGAATGAACTTTAATGCTGAAAAGGTAAATTGATGATGAAAACTGTTTCCATAGTTGCAGCTGTTATTTTGAAAACTGTGGTTGATATGCGTGGTTAAATTATTTATAAATTAATTGTAGCATGTTTGAGTTTGACAAATATTGTTTTCCAGCATGTGTCACACATTGACTGCCACACAGGGTTTCCCAGTTTAACTAGTGTTGAAACTATACTGGAAACCACCATTAACAAATCAGTACACATACAGTGAAGTTTTTAGGTCAAAGAATCACTGACACTTCATGTTCTTCTCATTTCTACATTGGTTCCTCGCAGTGGGATCTGGATGTTATCAGTTGTTTTCTAGGTCAGATTTTCTGCTCCATGATCTGTTCATCACCAGTATCCCTCTCTCCCCATGTATATCTCTCATGATCTCTCTTATTCATCCCACTCTTGTCTTCCCCCGTCATCCTTTCTACCTTTCGTCCATTAATCTAACTTCTCTATCTCCTGACATAACTTTTTTCTCTCTGTCCCTGCAGATCCATGCCCTGATCACAGGGCCATTTGACACACCATACGAGGGTGGCTTCTTTCTCTTCTTGTTCCGCTGCCCCCCGGACTACCCTATCCACCCACCCCGGGTCAAACTCATCACCACGGGACACAACACTGTCCGCTTTAACCCCAACTTCTACCGCAACGGCAAGGTGTGCCTCAGCATCCTGGGGTGAGTCAGGGTTCACTTAATCACTTTCATAGTATATGTTTGTCTCATCAGGAATCCATTAAGGATGGTTGTCATGGTGAGAGAGATGTAGTTTGTTTCATGTGCTTCTGTCATGCAACTTGGAGTAACTATACTGCTAACTACTATATATATATATATATATTGTGTGTGTGTGTGTGTTTGTGTGTGTGCGTAGGACATGGACAGGCCCAGCATGGAGTCCAGCCCAGAGCATCTCATCTGTCCTCATCTCCATCCAGTCTCTGATGACAGAGAACCCCTATCACAATGAACCTGGCTTTGAACAGGTACTGTGAGATGTGTTTGTACAGGATGTGATGTGTCTCTTTAAGACAGTGCAGCTGTGTTTTGGCTCTTTTAATGGTTGGCTCCACCTGCAGTAGAGGGTCGACAGGCTGACCCTCTCTGGCTAATAATCTCCTTTCCTAACCACTTCTCCTCAACCTCGATGGAAAACGTCATGAGGTCAAGGAAAGATGTGAAGGAGAATTCATTAGGACTTGCGAAAAGACAACTGCGTTGTTGAGAGAATCTGACTGCAGTTACACTTTTTTTTAAACTAACTTAATTTATAACACATGGAGGATAAATCCTCCTTTCCTAACCACAAAAACAAAGCAAACTGGACTGAAATGTTGAAATAAGACATCATTAAAGAAAAATACAAATAGAGGAAATTGAGCCATTATAATAATAATTAAAAAGAAATAAGGAATTGAGCTAGAGATCAGAATAAATTATATTCAGACAGAAGTTTATAGTTTCCTGTCAGTCATTTTGACATTTCTATACATTTTAAGTGAAGAAAATACATTTTTGGTGCTTTAAACAATGGGAGGGGGTTTAGTGAAACAACATTGATGTATAGGCTATAGTATTTTATTATGATGATGATATTGTTCACTATAAATTCAACTTGCTTGTTCTTCATGACTCCTGACTGGATTTAAAGAGAAGAAATCTGTATTTATGGATTTGGGCTTCAGTCGATCAGACAAGGATTTCCATTATTTCTGGATCGAGTCACAAACACAGACCAGTTTCTCTGGTGTTTCTACATGTATGTGGCTCTGTTGAGATGAGACTACAATGATGCGTCACTTTAAATGTTGCTGCACCAAGGAATTGTGGGACGGCATTTCTCTTTTCCTTTCATAAAGGAAGGTCCAGTGTTTCCTATGCTAAAGGAGAAGAGGTAGGAAGCGCTGACTATCCTTTCCTTATCACGTAGAGAACTGGACCTGCTCTCATCATGGCTGCTGCTCAGATACTCATTTCACTCAGTTAGGAACCCTCCTAAGAAAAAAGAGACTTTTCGAACGCAGCCCCTCTCTCTCAGTGGAAAAAAAACTTTCTGTTGGAATCCAAACATGATACCGAAAATACCTACGCTACCTAAATTGTACTGGGGACTGTAATTAAACTAGCATTTTCCCAAATACTGTGCTTTAAATACTTATACAAATACTTTAGTTTACAAATGTACAAAAAGGCAGAAAAAAGACACATTGGATATTTTGAATAAAAAAATCTTCCCTGTGTTTTGCCATAAACTTTTATTCAAGTCTTAGTTAAATTAAGTCCTGCTTTATTAGTAGCGGTGTTTGATTTAGTATGACCTCCTGAGCAGTGCCAAAATGTAAGTTCAGGAGCTCACTCGCAAGATGGGCGAGTACACTGGACATTAAAGCAGAAGCCGTGACAACGGCTTCACCTTCAGTAATGGGTCATCGAGTTCAGTTAATGAAAAAGGCCTCATAGAGTGAGGAAAATGTAAATGTGTCATTTTTGATTTGCAATTTTGTATTTTAATAAATAGTGGGGTGGCTGTGACTCAGGAGGTAAAGCGGGTTGTCCACTAATCAGAAGGTTTGCTGGGTCGATCCCGGCTTCTCCAAGTCCGCCTGTCGAAGTGTCCTTGGCCAAATACTGAACCCTGAATTGCCTCTGGTGGCTGCTCCATCAGTGTGTGAGTGTGTGGGTATGGTAGAAACGCTGCATGTGTGTGTGAGTGGGTGAATGTAGCTTGTAGTGTAAAGCCCTTTGAGTTGTCTATAAGACTACTCAAAGCTAGGTATAGTATCTATGACGACTCTCATGGGTGCCATGTCAGGGTTTCATTGCCTGGGACTAGATGAGTTAAGAAATGTCTTTAACTTTATCAGACATCATTTGCACTACTATAGAATATTTAATTTAATTCAGATGATTCAACTTGAATAATGTCAGTTCTGAAGATCTGTAACTAATGTGTATGAGCTGACACCAGCAACATACAGCTGTACCTAATTCATCATCAGCAGCAGCAGTACAGATGACAGCTCATCTTCTGTAACGTTCTTTGTTTGTTTTGTTAATGTGCTTTCAATTAATTTGCTAGTTAATGCTCTGCTTTGTGTGTGTCTCAGGAGCGCCACCCAGGAGACAGTAAGAACTACAACGAGTGTATCCGCCATGAAACCATGAGGGTGGCAGTGTGTGACATGCTGGAAGGCAAAGTCCCCTGTCCTGAGGCTCTGTGGTGAGACCAACATAATTGTCCAATTCATCTTCACATTTCCTTCTGTCTGTAACGTGTTCTCATTTTTTCTGTCCTCCTTGCTCTGTTACTCCTGTTCTTCTTCACTTACTCTTCTACTCTTTCTGTTTATCAGCTAACTGGTGTATGCTTCTGTGTTTCTAGGAGTGTGATGGAAAAGTCCTTCCTTGAATACTATGATTTCTACGAGGGAGTCTGCAAAGAGAGACTGCATCTACAGGGACAGAACATGCAGGTGACTACATTTATTTCTATTTATTTTATTTCCATTCTCCTCATCTCCACTTTTAATTTGACATCTTGAAGATTAATGTCAGCTTATGTTTAGTGAGAATGCAAGGGGATTCTCGGATGAATATTTGAATATATTGAATATATTTTTTTAAAGGTTTGTTAATATACATAACACATAGAGATGGAACAATATCACAAATACAGTATGTCAAAAAAAAGCAAATACTGTAGGCGTTCATTTGATGCTACCAGTTGCTCGTCATCAAAATCCAAGCAGAAACGTTAGAAGTACGACTGCTTTGACAGTCACAATCAATCACACAATGTACACATAATTCATTTTTAAAAAGCCCAATTACCATTCCTACAAACTTTTCAAAGGTGAAAGAAGCCAAAGGGAGTATAAACACCATCACTTGTCTGTGTTTGGCTCGGCTGAACACATGATGGCTATTATGTACTGAGAGATGTGCATCCATTTTGCCCAGTATGCCCAGCTAATCAACATTTTAAATTCAATATTTAATCAACAGTCAGTGTGAATCCATTGTTTTCCAGCTTGCAGTTGTAACTAAACCTTGACTTAGGGACTAGATAATCATTGTCTGGTTTTAAAATGATGTGCACCATATAACGTCTAGACTGGTTCCCACAGAGGTGCAAGCGCAGCACAGTTATCTTTTCCAAGCTGCAATTTATAAACCGGTTGGTGTTTATCAAACGTAATAAATAGTTGTATTTCACTCTCACTTTTGTGAGGCACAAATTCACAGAACAGGCCTGCAGGGGGCTGAAAAGAAAGACACAGACCAAGAGATGCACTGCACAGCTCTGTTAAATGAGACAGACAGACTGGAGAAAAGCACTGCAGCTAGCACCTTAACATTACTGTTATTTACTGACATCAAACTTGGACAGAACAAGTTTACCTGATTGCTCTTCCTGCCATTCTCTCTCATGGTGTTTTCTTTACTCTTTTCGTGACCAGAAATATAGTTCCGCATCATCCTCTCATCAAAGTTGTAAACATTGAGACACACTTTGACACAAGGGGGAGGCATGGCCCTTGCATAATTTGCAGAGCCCTACACAACTTGTGTAGTGAGTGTATAGGACCGTGCGGCTCTGAAAACCGTGCCAGCATCTTGGTGACTTGACAGCAGATGCCAACTGACAAGCTGAAGTTAGAGACTGTCTCAAAAGTGCAAGCAAAATGGCCAAGAGAGTTTTCCAGATTTTGTCAGTACCTTTTTTAATTAGTTTTTATTGCTATTTCAAGCTAACTTTGTTTTAATCTGGACCTTAAACATACACAATACAAACACAGAAAATGAACATTAATATCAGTAGTAGCCTTATGAACTCCGAACTCCTCAGGACAAATACATGTACCCTTACAGCCCTATTTGTGTGTGGCATTCACTACTGTATGTGCTCACACTTGGTTCACTGCTTTCTTTTGTTATCCTTCTCCTCTACCCAGGACCCATTTGGCGAGAAGCGTGGTAGATTCGACTACCAGGGCCTGATGGCTCGCCTCAGTGCCACCCACAGGCGGATACGAGAGAAAAGCCTGGCGGAAGACAACCACAACGACGACGATTCAGACTCAGACACCAGCTCCTCAGGGACAGACCCGGACAGCCAGGGCAGCTCCCACCCCTGACTCTCTGGATGGTGCTGAACTCAAACCCAGGCTGAGAGCTAAAGACAAAGGGACCTTTTTTTGTTTTGTTTGCAGTGGAGGAACAAAATTCCAGAAGAGAACACAACGCCTCTCTTTAAGGCTTTAGCGAGTCCAGGGTTCAGGTTTGGAATCAAGCTTCTGTTGTGTGGATGATACAGAGAGAAGAAATTGTAGCACTCTCTTGACAATGAAAAATGAACAACTGCTGGCGAATTGGGCCTGGAGCGGTGTTTTTGTGCTACTTCTGTAGCTTCCTAACCAACTGTCATGTTGATGTCCTGTTTAATTCTAAAGCTCAAGATGGTTGCCCAAATGCCTGATAAATTTTGAGATTAATCAGCCAATGTTGCTTGTGAAATGTTAGTTTCATGTCTCAAACCTTTAAATTCACACTAGGAATGGATAAAAGAACACATAGTAACATCCTAAAGTAGCTGTTATACTTTGATCCACGAGTCCAAACGGAAAGTTAGTCCATTTTTTTTATACACTGATCCCTGAGGTAAGACTGCGTGGTGGGGATCTACAAGGAGAAGTCCAGGAGCTCACTTTGGCTTAGAGGTGGAGGCAGGTTTGGACTAGATGAAGGGACGTTGGCCTGAGTTGGCTGGAGCAGTGAAAGATGATGGTGTCCATCAAAGCAGGCCTTTTTGATTTCAAGCGGGGAGGAAGAAAAGACAGACCTTTTTCTATGGAAGGTAGTTGGAGAAAGTGAACATTGGCCAAGACCATGTGCCTCGTCTCCTTTAGTCAGGGTGAAACCTAACCTTTCAGACTGGACCTCCGCTGCCTCCACAACCAGGCCACATAAAACATCAGCCTCTTGTTTCTAAATACAGCGAGTCCTCTGTATTATACAATAAGTTCTGCTTAGCTTTCAGTTCTAATTGTGCTGTTGAACTGACAGTAAATCTCTTTAGCAGATAAGAAGCTGTTATAGAAATGTCAGTTTCATTGACATCCACCTTCCTTTTGTTATGTTGTTTCCTCATTGTCATGCTGAAACTAATCCTAATTTGCTGTGTGTAGGGTGTGTTGTTTATTAGGAAACTCTGTTGTTCTTTGGGTCGCTGGCTCTTCTGATTAACCAGTAAAGATACAAACCAAACCATCCTTTGCTTTAGCATGAACCTTCCTGGGCTTGGGGGAACAAACGAAGGCAAGATGAAGGGAACTTTCCATTTGTTCATACTGCAAGTAACTCAGTCACTCTGCTCTGTCTCTCTCTGCCTCTCAATGAGGGTCTGAGGTATAAAGAGGTACACACAGACGGCAAAGCAAGTCTGATGTTTTTTACAGAATTTCATTTAACGCTTTGTTGTCTTTTGTTTAAAATAACCAGATAAACCCCAGCTAATGGCAGTAATTAGAGGTATCCTTTTCATCACTAGATGTCAGATTCGACACAGATCAAATTTGGTGTCACAAAATCACATTAATAGGGCTCTTGATTAGCCTGATTTCCACAACCAACGGTTTATTTGACTCATCAACACAGGACGTGAAAAAAGTGGTTGACAGGCAGCGTTGCTTGCAGTCTGAACACAGTAAGGATTGTTCTGAGTTTGTCGGGCTTTCAGTGAAGAAAACACTCTTAAAGATGTCTTAATTCAGCCCTCACACACCCAAATGTATATTGAACGTGCTATTGGTGGCTGTAATCATTTCACCTGTTCATAGTAGCAGAGATTCCTTTTCTCACTTGACTCAACTATAAAATGTGGGAGAAAATCTTCAGCCTTCATTCCAATTCAGCTGAAGCTAGTCAGTTATTTGAGGTGGCATCCTCTCATTCAACTCTCCGCCAGAAAAAAGAATAAGCATACAGTATTTCCCAAAGTGTCAACTGCTCCTTTATAAGACTCTCTTCAAGAAGCTTTTCAACATGAGACAACTGGACAAATGAATGACTGTTGTGCTTGTTGTAGCTTCTTTTCTGCCTTCCACTGCCCTCCAGTGTCTGCCTTTAGAGACGAAGAGCACTTTGGCTCTGCTGTCAGAGTTTTGTCAGACCCAAGGCCACTGGCAGCGGTTAGCTTAATGAAGATTCAAATCGTATTACTAATGTAGGGCATTCCTTTTTCTTTCTTTTATTATGTTATAGAATGTTTATTTGAAGAGCGGCTCCTAACAGAATATATGTGATTGCCAAAATGTTGATTGCAGCAGACTTCCTGAGGTGTAAGTGAAGAGATCATATGCCTGTTTGGTTGTGTTGTGTTGTGCTTAAAGCAGGGTTCTCCTGTGGCTCTGTAAAGGGGGGGCTGGGTTGCTAACAGAAGTGATCATTTCCAGGTCTTGAAAATGTTGGTATTGTACAGAAGTTCTGGAAAAGTACAGAATAAAATGTTCAGTCCTAATACATGGAATTAGTGTTTACTTTTTTAAGAGGTGAGTGTGCGGCTTATTTTCACACTAGCAATCAGCAGTTATTGTATTTTTCAATGGTGTTTGTTTTGTGGCTCTTGTTTAAAAGCTGAAGCAGGATAGTGGCAGGGGTGGACAGTAATAAAGTACATTTACTTTAGTAATGTACTTAAGTATATTTCTGTACTTTACTTAAGTAGTATTTTTCTTTTTGTAAACTTCTGAATTTTACTCCACTACACTTAAAGACAAATATTGTACTTTTGACTCCACTACATTTCTATGAAGTACTCTTACTTTGAAGCAGAGCTTTTATTCAGTGAATGAATTCTCTTATTTCGAAAATGTGATTCGGAGACATTAGATAAAGATGAGGCAGGAGATTTTTCACCAGAGACCATGGTCTGATCTGAGGTCTGTGTTTGAAGGTTTAGAAATAAAGAAAGATTAATTTAGTTTTAAACGTTTACTTCATCAAGCTTCATCAATGCCTCAAAAAAAAGAGAAATATGAAAACGACTATGGCTCCTTTTGTTGATTCTGTGTGTTTTTATGTCCATGTCTACAGTCTCTGTATCATAATATACAGTCTTTTTATTCTGCAGGTTCTACAGTCAGTCAGTCAGTCAGTCAGTCAGTCAGTAAGTTGTTTCAGTCTTTAGGTTCTGTAAATGTGAAACAATACAACATTGTGTTGACATAAAAAATGTACTTTTGAATACTTATTTTGAAAAAGCCTGTGATGCAGATTGGGATGGACTCCAGAGCAAGATGCCTCCTGAACCCAAAAATCCAGTCTCATGGGGTATCTAGTCCCCTCCCCCCTGTAACATAAAAGTAAAATGAGTGAATATATCCTAAATAATACCTAATAGAATACTCCTGTCCTGAGATATACTCACTTACCTTCCTTAACTCCACAGCCAGATGGGTGGCGCAAACCACAACCATCAACAATATGAGCATGCCCTGCTACAAGTGTCTGTGTAAAAGCAACCGCCTGGAAGGACATGATTCCAGGTATGCAAGTGTAGTCTTGTAACTAATTAAACATGTGACTCTGTCATTATTCTAATTCCAAACTAGAATCATCTTGCAGTTGTCTGCCTCCACCACTCAGACTAGTTTCAGATTACATCCCTGTTTGTACCATATAAGATCCAGACGATCGCCAGCGCTGAGGAGTAAAAACTAACTAGAAAATTCCAGCGAAATTTTGAGTGCCACGGGGGGCTACTGCCGGGATGAGTACATGATTTATTTCCAGTGTTCAAAAGTCACCCTGATCATACTCTGGTTTTGAGAAATGTCTTGATATAAAAGACTCTGATATAAAACAATGTCACATCCCTCCATCATGTATTATGTGGGAAATATCTCATATTCTGTTTTGTTTTCTTTAATAAAACAAGAGGCAACATGTCTACAAACTGGCATTTAAAGGGTTAAAATCCTGAAAACTAATAAACATTTGGTAGGTTTGAGCAGAACTGAAGTGGTTTAAGAGATGTATGCAAAAAAAAGCAGAAAGAAATATTGATATATGATGATTTTATAGCATTTTCTTTGTGTGTCCTTTTTTGGACGCGAGGAACCCCAGAGGGTACAAAATGTGTTACCAGTGTATAATAGACCTGTAACAGTAACTGACATTAGATTTTAAAAATATGTCAAAAAAGACACTTTCTTGCAGAAATCCATACCTTCAGCTGTAACACAGCCAAAATGATCAGCAAATCAAAAAAGAACTATGTACAAAAGTGTTGACAAAACTCCTGTTGAGCAGGATGTGCAAAAGAATACACTACAGACAATATCTGTTCTGTGCAGGGCATGTTCTGTGCATGTTGTTGATGATTGATGAGGCCAGATGCAGAAGAAAAGGCAGGTGCTGGTCCATCACTGGGGAGGACTGGACTGGAAGTTCTTTATATTCAAACATGTTAGGCCTGTTGTGTGTGTATAATAAATGTTAGGGATAGATATGAATATGCTAAAATAAATACAGTATTAGGCAGTGGATCCTGAACCCGCTGGTTCTGGACCAAACAGTCTCTTTGTCTCACTTGTAAAAGAAAAGTTACTGGCACATCTATCTGGACAACAGCCGCAGGAACAGGCTAAATTCTACTAAATCACTAAAACGTCAACATCATACATTTATGCCACTTGAATTGTTTGTCAGTACGGTTGGTCATTTGCACTAATGATACTTTTCACTACAGACCAACATTAGATGTTACTCACCAGTCTAAAAGAAAAGTCTCATCTCTTTACTCGCCCGGAACTGTATCCAGCAGTGGAAAGCCACACCACGATTTACTTGTGTTTTGCTTCTTTGCTGTCGAACGGCCTTTCTTGTCGGAGCGGTAGATATCTCTCAAATACAATAAATGGAGGTCTTGGTCATGACATCTTCACTGTGGCTCCTTCACATACTATTGATAGTGTTAGTTCTTTTTTTTTTTAACATTTTGAACTCTGGCCAGATCTTACACATTGTACCTTTAACTTTAAATGTTTTATCTGCATCTCATGTTCATAATAGTTTGTTCATCATCAGACTGAAGAGTGAAAATACTCAGACGAAATGATAATTCATTCACTTATTAACAATACATCTTTAGTCTAACTCTTAATAGAAATTATACTCTGACATGGAAATAATATTTTTTATTGCACTTATGGGATCACATTGTTGACATTTCAACTTATTGAATATCACTTTTGGACGTTGATGTAACATACAGGCAAGTATCAGCGTTTCTTCTTATATTGTATGAAGTACTTAATTCGTGGTTCTGATCATGTTGCTTATAATTAACAACTCAATGCTAAACTGAGCCAGGTGATAACCAGCTGCGTAGTACAGGTAATCCAGGACAGCCAATGTTGGTTTCAGTCAAGCCAGATAGCTACAAGTTACCCTGGGTATGTTGAACTTGCCTCTGATCATTACATTGGAGAAATATAAAGCCCTTCAAAATGGCAACGTGCTGCTCATTTTGCAAGTTGTCCTGAAAGTGGCGGTGTGGCTGCACAGCAGCGTCTGCGGTATACCATGAAGCTTAGTGTTGACTTCAGTCTTTTAACCAACTTGTGTTTTGCTATGTTTTGGTACAAAAAACTTTGCGATAGTACAAAGACGATATCATGCGTACCATAAGCCCTTGTCAAACTGCAGCATTGTATTCAACTTTTCAGCACCTTGTGTGTCAGATGAAGGTGAGCTAACTCTCAAGGCACTGAACTCTGGTATCATGCATTTCGGGCACCATCAGCCAGAGAGCTGTGCCTGGGAAGGAGCCCCCTTCTCAGACACTTCCAACTCATACTTACCTGGCAGGGGAGATACCATGATCAAGAAGGTGGTTCACCCAGGGCGAGGCTCAGCCATTGCACCCCGGCTGTGCTGACCTTTGCGAATTCCCCAAATGTGGGAATCTCGACTGCATAATTTTTGGTAGTGGGGGACTGCGTTCGCGCTCTCCCCTGATCATTATGTCAAAGAAAATCAGCTCTCTTCAAGATGGTGACTCTTGAGTTTGAGCTCTGAAGTTATGTTTGCGCCAAGCTTGGTGTCCACTAGAGTCTCTTAAAAGAGTGGGCGTGGCCTATGAGGTAACGGAAAAAAGGAATTGCGTGCTCTAATGTCTGCTTTTGCTCACCCGCCAGCTTTCGTGAGTATCTGTGTCTCTGCTAAAATAATTTTGTTAAGAACAATTTACTGGTTACTGGACAATGTACACATTTGAACTTATCATATTTATATGGCATTTTTTTTAAACAGGAGGATGCCTGCAGTCCAAATCCACTTCCTGGCTTCCAGAAGTTGGAAATGTTCTGCTCTGTGCTGGTGGAGATTGGCCTGACAGAGGACAAGCTGTCACTAACCACAGAGCAGAGGGACGGGGTCCTCCAAGTCTGGAATAAAGTGGAGGATCACGACAAGACTCCACAGAGGTTCAACCAGCTCTATCGAACACACTGGGGCAACACCCTCTACTGCCGCACAAAGAGGGATGATCTTGTTGATGCTGCAGTGATACAGCGGTTAAAGATGGCCAGGCGATACGCACCAGCACAACAGGACATCAGTGCTCAGCACAACAGGCTGATGTACACGCTGGTGAAACTGTTGTGGTTGCGTACCCAGTCCGGCAGCAGCCCTGAGAAGACGAGCATCTGGAAGGCCTATGAGCGGATCCAGCACCGGATTTTGGTAGAGGATCCGGTCCTGTCCAAAGCAGGCATTCCTCTGCCAAAAACATCAAGACTGTGCGGGACTTCATTCGTCAACAAGAGCGACTCCTCAACCTGCATGCTACAAGACAGCCATCATCCGCCATCACAAAAATATCCTCCATTTCATCCTCAGAGCTCCCTCCAGCACCACTCCAGCCAGCAGTCCTGCCTCCAACAGAATACCCACTGATGGAGTATGTGCCCACACCCAGCACAGCAGGGACAAAGGTGTTAAAGGGAAGGACTGACCTAATTGTGCCACTCTCCCGGCCTCAACCACCAGTGCTGCCTGCAGTACGGCCTCAGCCAAACAAAAACCCTGCCACTTCTACCATCACCAGACCACCAGGCCCCTCCACACGGCCCATAACGCCTGCCGCTCGGGCAACTCCTGAGACTTCTGCCCCCCCCCACGTCTCATAATGCCTGCAACTCAGGCAGTTCCTGTGATTGCTGGCCCCTTCACACTGCCCATAACGCCTGCCGCTCCGGCAACTCCTGAGACTTCTGGCCCCCCCACACGGCTCATAATGCTGCCACTCAGTCCATCAGCTGGGCAAGAGCCACACAGTATAAGCGTAAGGTACAGGAACAGCCCTCAGGAGTAGGAGCCAAATTGTCACGAGTGCAAAACTTCCCTGTCTGTTCACTCTGTGGTCAGCCAACCCAGGGACACAAAAAGTACAAAAAAAAAGACTTTCTGCCCAGTAAAAAATATGTCAACTTCAAAAGGTCTGGACAACAGAGTGTACAACACTTTTGATCATTTCACCTCTGTTGTTGACAACCTGGGGCAATAGAATGTAAATAACACATCTGTAAATATGATACAGCTGCATTATAAATATTGTAAATAATCTTCATATTTGTTATATTTACCTATTAAATTGTCTAATCTATTATGCTGTGGTGTTTTTTTTTTTTTTTTAAATTTCAATAGGGTGATCTTGAGGAAAGATTTTCATCTGTAAATAATTGCATCTCATTGGCTACATCTTAAATAGTTATATTTGTCATCTACATATTACAGTTTTGGATTTTTGACTTTTCATTCTAAATTGCATTTATTTATTTAAATAGGTGTTCAGTGTTACACTAACAGTGAGTTGCAGAATTTCAGTTATTGAATGCAACAATGAGGGTGAGCTTTGCCCAGCCTCAGACACATTAGTATACTTTAATCATATTAAAAGATAAATAATGAGTAATGTAAATTAATGACATGTAGAGAAAAGACAAAATATTCTGACAGGCATACTTTTGATAAAATAAGCTATATTTAATTGAAAAAAGAAATCAGTCCAATAACATGAATAAATGACATGAATTATACAGAATTTGCCTATACAACTATACTTTATAAATATACCAATAACATGAATAAATGACATGAATTATACAGAATTTGCTTATACAACTATACTTTATAAATATAATTTTAAATATACATTGTGTTGTTATAGCAGCATGCTTGAATGGCTTCAGAGATGTCACAATAAAAAACGTTATAAATATGAAATGGCCATTAATCACACAATAAAATAGATGCAGATGATATCATCAGTCTCTGCCACATTTGCTTTCAAAGACGGTGAGCTGTATTGTTGACTCCTCCTGTATTCTCCTGTGGTGTGAATTACCTGAACAGGGGGAATCTCAACTGCATAATTTCTGGTAGTGGGGGACTACATTCATGTTCTCACCTGTAACGACACACAAAGAAACATCTGCCATAAAGGAACATGTATCAGCTAGTGATCACTGTGATGAAATGATGAAACTGTCAGACAACCCTCAAATGATAAAGCTAAAATGGAATTATAGATGAATCTACCTTGATCATTTTACATGTAAGTATGACAAGTATGGTGACACCACACATCACAGAATATGATGAAAGAACTCACTGTGGTATACAAAATTATATTTGTGTTTGCAGTAAATGGTGGTATGATATATAAAAACATTGAATAATCAGAGAAACTAGTTAGGGATAATGCCATTTTTCTAGATTCATCTCATTTAATAATAATACTCATTAATCTGTACATCAGTATTATTAGTGCCACGGGTGCTCAGCTCCGAGGCACTCCTCTACAGCTAGAATAGCTCTATTAATATTCTGTTTCGGGTTTATTATTCTTCCGCCAAATTTCGGCGCGTAACTCGTCCCGCAGCTTTGAGAAAACCCCGGTAATATATACATCAAAGCGTGCGTCTTGATCCCGAAAGGGGTGCTATGACTTTTGGTGTTAAAATTCCAATTTTTCCCAAAGTTATTCCCAAAAAACTGGGAATAAATAATGCATTAGAAATGCATTGGAATTTTCTTTAGAAACCCACCTTTTTTCTACAAAATTGCACCTTTTTTCTGAGTCACCCAGCTCTCTCATACCTGCATGTAGAAATGTGATTCAAACTATAAAACGGAGGAAAACTTCTGCTCTCTCAAAAAGACAGGAACTGTTTTTACATAACATGTAAACTTTTAAAACTGTGAGCACTCAAAGGAGGAGTGCAAATCACTTTTTCTTCAAAGTTAGAGTGAAAGCGTCAGTTGGCTAGAGTGCGTGAAGCAGTAAAAAGCAGTAAAAAATAACCTTTTTTTTTCCGCCCCGAGGCACTCCTCTCTCTAGCTGTAGAGGAGTGCCTCAGAGCTGAGCACCCGTGGCACTAATTACATTTAGTTAGGTCTTAAATATGTAAGTCCATTTACTGCTTCCTTCGTTGCTTTTTTTTTGTTTTGTTAAAAGAGTGAATGAAGTTGTGACGGTCTCCGCTGAGACAGAGGAGAGGAGAAGCTACTAGCCCTCTCTCACTGTCACTTCTAGTCGCGTTGCTCTCCTCCCCAGTAATGTTAAATTTAGCACAGAAAAAAACATAATAGTGGTAATTTAAATAGCGGTTCATGGGATTTATTAACCCCCAGGGGTCCCTCTGTCCTTTTTTTGACATTTTCTTTACTTTTCTTTTTTGATTTGCTGATCATTTTGGCTGTGTTACAGCTGAAGGTATGGATGGAAAAACGTCAAAGTATAGTATAAAATTTCAAAAAACGTCATAGTATAGTATGGCATAAAATTTCAAAAAATGTCATAGTATAGTCAGGCATAAAAATGACAAAAAAACGTCATAGTATAGTCAGGCACAAAACATCACAGTATAGTAAGGCATAAAAATGGCAAAAAAAAGTCATATTCTAGTAGAGCATAAAAATGGCAAAAAACGTCATAGTATAGTCAGGCACAAAACGTCACAGTATAGTAAGGCAAAAAAATGCCAAAAAAAGTCATATTATAGTAGAGCATAAAAATGGCAAAAAACATCAAAGTATAGTGTGGCATAAAACGTCACAGTATAGTAAGGAATAAAAATGCCAAAAAACTTCATTGTGTACTATTGCATAAAAATGGCAAAAAACATCATAGTATAGTATGCCATAAAATTTCAAAAAACGTCATAGTATAGTAAGGCATAAAAATGCCAAAAAGCATCATAGGACAGTAAAGCCCCAAAACAGGGATTGAACGCATGACCTTGTCAGTGTTAGGCAGTAGTCCTGACCATTGTACCACAATACTTCTACATCACAAGCTCATGGTATAGCATGATATCAAGGATATTTTAGCATACTAATCCATGATATATCACAAAAGATTGTCCATTAGGCATAAAATGTCATGAAAACATAATTGTATAGTAAGACATATAAATGGCAAAAAACATCATAGTATAGTCAGGCACAAAACGTCACAGTATAGTAAGGCATAAAAAATGCCAAAAAAAGTCATATTCTAGTAGAGCATAAAAATAGCAAAAAACGTCATAGTATAGTATGGCATAAAATGTCATGAAAACATAATTGTATAGTAAGACATATAAATGGCAAAAAACGTCATAGTATAGTCAGGCACAAAACGTCACAGTATAGTAAGGCATAAAAAATGCCAAAAAAAGTCATATTATAGTAGAGCATAAAAATGTCAAAAAACGTCATAGTATAGTGAGGCACAAAACGTCACAGTATAATAAGGCATAAAAATGGCAAAAAACGTCATAGTATAGTATGGCATAAAATTTCAAAAAACGTCATAGTATAATAAGGCATAAAAATGGCAAAAAAACATCATAGTATAGTCATGCACAAAACGTCACAGTATAATAAGGCATAAAAATGGCAAAAAACGTCATAGTATAGTATGGCATAAAATTTCAAAAAATGTCATAGTATATTAAGTCATAAAAATGGCAAAAAACATCATAGTATAGTATGGCATAAAACGTCACAGTATAGTAAGGCATAAAAATGCCAAAAAACTTTATTGTGTACTATTGCGTGAAAATGTCAAAAAACGTCATAGTATGGTATGCCATAAAATTTCAAAAAACGTCATAGTTATAGTAAGGCATAAAAATGCCAAAAAGCATCATAGGACAGTAAAGCTCCAAAACAGGGATTGAACGCATGACCTTGTCAGTGTTAGGCAGTAGTCCTGACCATTGTACCACAATACTTCTACATCACAAGCTCATGGTATAGCATGATATCAAGGATATTTTAGCATACTAATCCATGATATATCACAAAAGATTGTCCATTAGGCATAAAATGTCATGAAAACATAATTGTATAGTAAGACATATAAATGGCAAAAAACATCATAGTATAGTCAGGCACAAAACGTCACAGTATAGTAAGGCATAAAAAATGCCAAAAAAAGTCATATTCTAGTAGAGCATAAAAATAGCAAAAAACGTCATAGTATAGTATGGCATAAAATGTCATGAAAACATAATTGTATAGTAAGACATATAAATGGCAAAAAACGTCATAGTATAGTCAGGCACAAAACGTCACAGTATAGTAAGGCATAAAAAATGCCAAAAAAAGTCATATTATAGTAGAGCATAAAAATGTCAAAAAACGTCATAGTATTGTATGGCATAAAATTTCAAAAAAACATCATAGTATACTAAGGCATAAAAATGACAAAAAAACGTCATAGTATAGTCAGGCACAAAACGTCACAGTATAGTAAGGCATAAAAATGCCAAAAAAAAGTCATATTCTAATAGAGCATAAAAATAGCAAAAAACGTCATCGTATAGTATGGCATAAAATTTCAAAAAACGTCATAGTATAATAAGGCATAAAAATGGCAAAAAACGTCATAGTATAGTCAGGCACAAAACGTCACAGTATAGTAAGGCAAACAAATGCCAAAAAAAAGTCATATTATAGTAGAGCATAAAAATGGCAAAAAACGTCATAGTATAGTCAGGCACAAAACGTCTTAGTATAATAAGGCATAAAAATGGCAAAAAACGTCATAGTATAGTCAGGCACAAAACGTCAGAGTATAGTAAGGCATAAAAAATGCCAAAAAAAGTCATATTATAGTAGAGCATAAAAATGTCAAAAAACGTCATAGTATTGTATGGCATAAAATTTTTAAAAATGTCATAGTATACTAAGGCATAAAAATGACAAAAAAACGTCATCGTATAGTCAGGCATAAAACGTCACAGTATAGTAAGGCATAAAAATGCCAAAAAAAAGTCATATTCTAGTAGAGCATAAAAATAGCAAAAAACGTCATAGTATAGTATGGCATAAAATTTCAAAAAACGTCATAGTATAGTATGCCATAAAATTTCAAAAAACGTCATAGTATAGTATGCCATAAAATTTCAAAAAACGTCATTGTATAGTAAGGCATAAAAATGCCAAAAAGCATCATAGGACAGTAAAGCCCCAAAACAGGGATTGAACGCATGACCTTGTCAGTGTTAGGCAGTAGTCCTGACCATTGTACCACAATACTTCTACATCACAAGCTCATGGTATAGCATGATATCAAGGATATTTTAGCATACTAATCCATGATATATCACAAAAGATTGTCCATTAGGCATAAAATGTCATGAAAACATAATTGTATAGTAAGACGTATAAATGGCAAAAAACGTCATAGTATAGTCAGGCACAAAACGTCACAGTATAGTAAGGCAAAAAATTTTAAAAAATGTCATAGTATAGTCAGGCACAAAACGTCACAGTATAGTAAGGCATAAAAATGCCAAAAAAAAGTCATATTCTAGTAGAGCATAAAAATGGCAAAAAACGTCATAGTATAGTCAGGCACAAAACGTCACAGTATAGTAAGGCAAACAAATGCCAAAGAAAGTCATATTATAGTAGAGCATAAAAATGGCAAAAAACGTCATAGTATTGTATGGCATAAAATTTCAAAAAATGTCATAGTATAGTCAGGCATAAAAATGACAAAAAAACATCATAGTATAGTCAGGCACAAAACGTCACAGTATAGTAAGGCATAAAAATGCCAAAAAAAAGTCATATTCTAGTAAAGCATAAAAATGGCAAAAAATGTCATAGTATAGTCAGGCACAAAACGTCACAGTATAGTAAGGCAAAAAAATGCCAAAAAAAGTAATATTATAGTAGAGCATAAAAATGTCAAAAAACGTCATAGTATTGTATGACATAAAATTTCAAAAAAACATCATAGTATAATAAGGCATAAAAATGGCAAAAAACGTCATAGTATAGTATGGCATAAAATTTAAAAAAACGTCATAGTATAATAAGGCATAAAAATGGCAAAAAACGTCATAGTATAGTATGGCATAAAATTTCAAAAAACGTCATAGTATAATAAGGCATAAAAATGGCAAAAAACGTCATAGTATAGTCAGGCACAAAACGTCACAGTATAGTAAGGCAAACAAATGCCAAAAAAAGTCATATTATAGTAGAGCATAAAAATGTCAAAAAACGTCATAGTATTGTATGGCATAAAATTTCAAAAAAACATCATAGTATAATAAGGCATAAAAATGGCAAAAAACGTCATAGTATAGTATGGCATAAAATTTCAAAAAACGTCATAGTATAGTATGGCATAAAATTTAAAAAAAACATCATAGTATAATAAGGCATAAAAATGGCAAAAAACGTCATAGTATTGTATGGCATAAAATTTCAAAAAATGTCATAGTATAGTAAGGCATAAAATGTCAAAAAACGTCATAGTATAGTATGCCATAAAATTTCAAAAAAACATCATAGTATAGTATGGCATAAAATTTCAAAAAAACATCATAGTATAGTATGCCATAAAATTTCAAAAAAACATCATAGTATAGTATGGCATAAAATTTCAAAAAAACATCATAGTATAGTATGGCATAAAATTTCAAAAAAACATCATAGTATAGTATGGCATAAAATTTCAAAAAATGTCATAGTATAGTAAGGCATAAAAATGGCAAAAAACGTCATAGTATAGTAAGGCATAAAAATGGCAAAAAACGTCATAGTATAGTAAGGCAAACAAATGCCAAAAAAAGTCATATTCTAGTAGAGCATAAAAATGGCAAAAAACGTCATAGTATTGTATGGCATAAAATTTCAAAAAAACGTCATAGTATAGTAAGGCATAAAAATGGCAAAAAACGTCATAGTATAGTATGCCATAAAATTTCAAAAAAACATCATAGTATAGTATGGCATAAAATTTCAAAAAAACATCATAGTATAGTAAGGCATAAAATGTCAAAAAACGTCATAGTATAGTATGGCATAAAATTTCAAAAAAACATCATAGTATAGTCAGGCACAAAACGTCACAGTATAGTAAGGCATAAAAATGCCAAAAAAAGTCATATTCTAGTAGAGCATAAAAATGGCAAAAAACGTCATAGTATTGTATGGCATAAAATTTCAAAAAAACGTCATAGTATTGTATGGCATAAAATTTCAAAAAATGTCATAGTATAGTATGGCATAAAATTTCAAAAAAACATCATAGTATAGTATGCCATAAAATTTCAAAAAATGTCATAGTATAGTATGGCATAAAATTTCAAAAAAACATCATAGTATAGTATGGCATAAAATTTCAAAAAAACATCATAGTATAGTATGGCATAAAATTTCAAAAAATGTCATAGTATAGTAAGGCATAAAAATGGCAAAAAACGTCATAGTATAGTCAGGCACAAAACGTCACAGTATAGTAAGGCATAAAATGTCAAAAAACGTCATAGTATAATAAGGCATAAAAATGGCAAAAAACGTCATAGTATAGTATGCCATAAAATTTCAAAAAAACGTCATAGTATAGTATGCCATAAAATTTCAAAAAAACGTCATAGTATAGTAAGGCATAAAAATGGCAAAAAACGTCATAGTATAGTATGGCATAAAATTTCAAAAAAACGTCATAGTATAGTATGCCATAAAATTTCAAAAAAACGTCATAGTATAGTGTAGCCTGAAACTATCAAAAAACATCACAGGATTATAAAGTCTGAAACCAGGGTTTGAACCCTTGACCTTCTCAGTGTGAGGGAATAGTCCTAACTATTGCACAGCCGGGGTGCAATGGCTGAGCCTCGCCCTGGGTGAACCACCTTCTTGATCATGGTATCTCCCCTGCCAGGTAAGTATGAGTTGGAAGTGTCTGAGAAGGGGGCTCCTTCCCAGGCACAGCTCTCTGGCTGATGGTGCCCAAAATGCATGATACCAGAGTTCAGTGCCTTGAGAGTTAGCTCACCTTCATTTGACACACGAGGTGCTAAAAAGTTGAACACAATGCTGCAGTTTGACAAGGGCATATGGTACGCATGATATCGTCTTTGTACTGTCGCAAAGGTTTTGGTACCAAAACAAAGCAAAACTGCCGTTCAGCAACGTGTCCAGTCGTGTTTGAGAAAGCCAAGCGAAAGCCGCGTGGCACGCTGGGACAGCGGCGACCGTACCAACGCCAAAAACCTACGCAGGCTGGCTACAGAAGAATGTCTAGCTCACATTTCTCCCTCAAAGAAAGAGCAAAAGCAGACATTAGAGCACGCAATTCCTTTTTTCCGTTACCTCATAGGCCACGCCCACTCTTTTCAGAGACTCTAGTGGACACCAAGCTTGGCGCAAACATAACTTCGGAGCTCAAACTCCTCAAGAGTCATCATCATGAAGAGAGCTGATTTTCTTTGACGTAATGATCAGGGGAGAGCGCGAACGCAGTCCCCCACTACCAGAAATTATGCAGTCGAGATTCCCACATTTGGGGAATTCGCAAAGGTCAGCACAGCCGGGGTGCAATGGCTGAGCCTCGCCCTGGGTGAACCACCTTCTTGATCATGGTATCTCCCCTGCCAGGTAAGTATGAGTTGGAAGTGTCTGAGAAGGGGGCTCCTTCCCAGGCACAGCTCTCTGGCTGATGGTGCCCAAAATGCATGATACCAGAGTTCAGTGCCTTGAGAGTTAGCTCACCTTCATTTGACACACGAGGTGCTAAAAAGTTGAACACAATGCTGCAGTTTGACAAGGGCATATGGTACGCATGATATCGTCTTTGTACTATCGCAAAGGTTTTGGTACCAAAACAAAGCAAAACTGCCGTTCAGCAACGTGTCCAGTCGTGTTTGAGAAAGCCAAGCGAAAGCCGCGTGGCACGCTGGGACAGCGGCGACCGTACCAACGCCAAAAACCTACGCAGGCTGGCTACAGAAGAATGTCTAGCTCACATTTCTCCCTCAAAGAAAGAGCAAAAGCAGACATTAGAGCACGCAATTCCTTTTTTCCGTTACCTCATAGGCCACGCCCACTCTTTTCAGAGACTCTAGTGGACACCAAGCTTGGCGCAAACATAACTTCGGAGCTCAAACTCCTCAAGAGTCATCATCTTGAAGAGAGCTGATTTTCTTTGACGTAATGATCAGGGGAGAGCGCGAACGCAGTCCCCCACTACCAGAAATTATGCAGTCGAGATTCCCACATTTGGGGAATTCGCAAAGGTCAGCACAGCCGGGGTGCAATGGCTGAGCCTCGCCCTGGGTGAACCACCTTCTTGATCATGGTATCTCCCCTGCCAGGTAAGTATGAGTTGGAAGTGTCTGAGAAGGGGGCTCCTTCCCAGGCACAGCTCTCTGGCTGATGGTGCCCAAAATGCATGATACCAGAGTTCAGTGCCTTGAGAGTTAGCTCACCTTCATTTGACACACGAGGTGCTAAAAAGTTGAACACAATGCTGCAGTTTGACAAGGGCATATGGTACGCATGATATCGTCTTTGTACTATCGCAAAGGTTTTGGTACCAAAACAAAGCAAAACTGCCGTTCAGCAACGTGTCCAGTCGTGTTTGAGAAAGCCAAGCGAAAGCCGCGTGGCACGCTGGGACAGCGGCGACCGTACCAACGCCAAAAACCTACGCAGGCTGGCTACAGAAGAATGTCTAGCTCACATTTCTCCCTCAAAGAAAGAGCAAAAGCAGACATTAGAGCACGCAATTCCTTTTTTCCGTTACCTCATAGGCCACGCCCACTCTTTTCAGAGACTCTAGTGGACACCAAGCTTGGCGCAAACATAACTTCGGAGCTCAAACTCCTCAAGAGTCATCATCATGAAGAGAGCTGATTTTCTTTGACGTAATGATCAGGGGAGAGCGCGAACGCAGTCCCCCACTACCAGAAATTATGCAGTCGAGATTCCCACATTTGGGGAATTCGCAAAGGTCAGCACAGCCGGGGTGCAATGGCTGAGCCTCGCCCTGGGTGAACCACCTTCTTGATCATGGTATCTCCCCTGCCAGGTAAGTATGAGTTGGAAGTGTCTGAGAAGGGGCCTCCTTCCCAGGCACAGCTCTCTGGCTGATGGTGCCCAAAATGCATGATACCAGAGTTCAGTGCCTTGAGAGTTAGCTCACCTTCATTTGACACACGAGGTGCTAAAAAGTTGAATACAATGCTGCAGTTTGACAAGGGCATATGGTACGCATGATATCGTCTTTGTACTGTCGCAAAGGTTTTGGTACCAAAACAAAGCAAAACTGCCGTTCAGCAACGTGTCCAGTCGTGTTTGAGAAAGCCAAGCGAAAGCCGCGTGGCACGCTGGGACAGCGGCGACCGTACCAACGCCAAAAACCTACGCAGGCTGGCTACAGAAGAATGTCTAGCTCACATTTCTCCCTCAAAGAAAGAGCAAAAGCAGACATTAGAGCACGCAATTCCTTTTTTCCGTTACCTCATAGGCCACGCCCACTCTTTTCAGAGACTCTAGTGGACACCAAGCTTGGCGCAAACATAACTTCGGAGCTCAAACTCCTCAAGAGTCATCATCATGAAGAGAGCTGTTTTTCTTTGACGTAATGATCAGGGGAGAGCGCGAACGCAGTCCCCCACTACCAGAAATTATGCAGTCGAGATTCCCACATTTGGGGAATTCGCAAAGGTCAGCACAGCCGGGGTGCAATGGCTGAGCCTCGCCCTGGGTGAACCACCTTCTTGATCATGGTATCTCCCCTGCCAGGTAAGTATGAGTTGGAAGTGTCTGAGAAGGGGGCTCCTTCCCAGGCACAGCTCTCTGGCTGATGGTGCCCAAAATGCATGATACCAGAGTTCAGTGCCTTGAGAGTTAGCTCACCTTCATTTGACACACGAGGTGCTAAAAAGTTGAATACAATGCTGCAGTTTGACAAGGGCATATGGTACGCATGATATCGTCTTTGTACTGTCGCAAAGGTTTTGGTACCAAAACAAAGCAAAACTGCCGTTCAGCAACGTGTCCAGTCGTGTTTGAGAAAGCCAAGCGAAAGCCGCGTGGCACGCTGGGACAGCGGCGACCGTACCAACGCCAAAAACCTACGCAGGCTGGCTACAGAAGAATGTCTAGCTCACATTTCTCCCTCAAAGAAAGAGCAAAAGCAGACATTAGAGCACGCAATTCCTTTTTTCCGTTACCTCATAGGCCACGCCCACTCTTTTCAGAGACTCTAGTGGACACCAAGCTTGGCGCAAACATAACTTCGGAGCTCAAACTCCTCAAGAGTCATCATCTTGAAGAGAGCTGATTTTCTTTGACGTAATGATCAGGGGAGAGCGCGAACGCAGTCCCCCACTACCAGAAATTATGCAGTCGAGATTCCCACATTTGGGGAATTCGCAAAGGTCAGCACAGCCGGGGTGCAATGGCTGAGCCTCGCCCTGGGTGAACCACCTTCTTGATCATGGTATCTCCCCTGCCAGGTAAGTATGAGTTGGAAGTGTCTGAGAAGGGGGCTCCTTCCTAGGCACAGCTCTCTGGCTGATGGTGCCCAAAATGCATGATACCAGAGTTCAGTGCCTTGAGAGTTAGCTCACCTTCATCTGACACACAAGGTGCTGAAAAGTTGAATACAATGCTGCAGTTTGACAAGGGCATATGGTACGCATGATATCGTCTTTGTACTATCGCAAAGGTTTTGGTACCAAAACAAAGCAAAACTGCCGTTCAGCAACGTGTCCAGTCGTGTTTGAGAAAGCCAAGCGAAAGCCGCGTGGCACGCTGGGACAGCGGCGACCGTACCAACGCCAAAAACCTACGCAGGCTGGCTACAGAAGAATGTCTAGCTCACATTTCTCCCTCAAAGAAAGAGCAAAAGCAGACATTAGAGCACGCAATTCCTTTTTTCCGTTACCTCATAGGCCACGCCCACTCTTTTCAGAGACTCTAGTGGACACCAAGCTTGGCGCAAACATAACTTCGGAGCTCAAACTCCTCAAGAGTCATCATCTTGAAGAGAGCTGATTTTCTTTGACGTAATGATCAGGGGAGAGCGCGAACGCAGTCCCCCACTACCAGAAATTATGCAGTCGAGATTCCCACATTTGGGGAATTCGCAAAGGTCAGCACAGCCGGGGTGCAATGGCTGAGCCTCGCCCTGGGTGAACCACCTTCTTGATCATGGTATCTCCCCTGCCAGGTAAGTATGAGTTGAAAGTGTCTGAGAAGGGGGCTCCTTCCTAGGCACAGCTCTCTGGCTGATGGTGCCCAAAATGCATGATACCAGAGTTCAGTGCCTTGAGAGTTAGCTCACCTTCATTTGACACACGAGGTGCTAAAAAGTTGAACACAATGCTGCAGTTTGACAAGGGCATATGGTACGCATGATATCGTCTTTGTACTATCGCAAAGGTTTTGGTACCAAAACAAAGCAAAACTGCCGTTCAGCAACGTGTCCAGTCGTGTTTGAGAAAGCCAAGCGAAAGCCGCGTGGCACGCTGGGACAGCGGCGACCGTACCAACGCCAAAAACCTACGCAGGCTGGCTACAGAAGAATGTCTAGCTCACATTTCTCCCTCAAAGAAAGAGCAAAAGCAGACATTAGAGCACGCAATTCCTTTTTTCCGTTACCTCATAGGCCACGCCCACTCTTTTCAGAGACTCTAGTGGACACCAAGCTTGGCGCAAACATAACTTCGGAGCTCAAACTCCTCAAGAGTCATCATCTTGAAGAGAGCTGATTTTCTTTGACGTAATGATCAGGGGAGAGCGCGAACGCAGTCCCCCACTACCAGAAATTATGCAGTCGAGATTCCCACATTTGGGGAATTCGCAAAGGTCAGCACAGCCGGGGTGCAATGGCTGAGCCTCGCCCTGGGTGAACCACCTTCTTGATCATGGTATCTCCCCTGCCAGGTAAGTATGAGTTGAAAGTGTCTGAGAAGGGGGCTCCTTCCTAGGCACAGCTCTCTGGCTGATGGTGCCCAAAATGCATGATACCAGAGTTCAGTGCCTTGAGAGTTAGCTCACCTTCATTTGACACACGAGGTGCTAAAAAGTTGAACACAATGCTGCAGTTTGACAAGGGCATATGGTACGCATGATATCGTCTTTGTACTATCGCAAAGGTTTTGGTACCAAAACAAAGCAAAACTGCCGTTCAGCAACGTGTCCAGTCGTGTTTGAGAAAGCCAAGCGAAAGCCGCGTGGCACGCTGGGACAGCGGCGACCGTACCAACGCCAAAAACCTACGCAGGCTGGCTACAGAAGAATGTCTAGCTCACATTTCTCCCTCAAAGAAAGAGCAAAAGCAGACATTAGAGCACGCAATTCCTTTTTTCCGTTACCTCATAGGCCACGCCCACTCTTTTCAGAGACTCTAGTGGACACCAAGCTTGGCGCAAACATAACTTCGGAGCTCAAACTCCTCAAGAGTCATCATCTTGAAGAGAGCTGATTTTCTTTGACGTAATGATCAGGGGAGAGCGCGAACGCAGTCCCCCACTACCAGAAATTATGCAGTCGAGATTCCCACATTTGGGGAATTCGCAAAGGTCAGCACAGCCGGGGTGCAATGGCTGAGCCTCGCCCTGGGTGAACCACCTTCTTGATCATGGTATCTCCCCTGCCAGGTAAGTATGAGTTGAAAGTGTCTGAGAAGGGGGCTCCTTCCTAGGCACAGCTCTCTGGCTGATGGTGCCCAAAATGCATGATACCAGAGTTCAGTGCCTTGAGAGTTAGCTCACCTTCATTTGACACACGAGGTGCTAAAAAGTTGAATACAATGCTGCAGTTTGACAAGGGCATATGGTACGCATGATATCGTCTTTGTACTGTCGCAAAGGTTTTGGTACCAAAACAAAGCAAAACTGCCGTTCAGCAACGTGTCCAGTCGTGTTTGAGAAAGCCAAGCGAAAGCCGCGTGGCACGCTGGGACAGCGGCGACCGTACCAACGCCAAAAACCTACGCAGGCTGGCTACAGAAGAATGTCTAGCTCACATTTCTCCCTCAAAGAAAGAGCAAAAGCAGACATTAGAGCACGCAATTCCTTTTTTCCGTTACCTCATAGGCCACGCCCACTCTTTTCAGAGACTCTAGTGGACACCAAGCTTGGCGCAAACATAACTTCGGAGCTCAAACTCCTCAAGAGTCATCATCTTGAAGAGAGCTGATTTTCTTTGACGTAATGATCAGGGGAGAGCGCGAACGCAGTCCCCCACTACCAGAAATTATGCAGTCGAGATTCCCACATTTGGGGAATTCGCAAAGGTCAGCACAGCCGGGGTGCAATGGCTGAGCCTCGCCCTGGGTGAACCACCTTCTTGATCATGGTATCTCCCCTGCCAGGTAAGTATGAGTTGGAAGTGTCTGAGAAGGGGCCTCCTTCCCAGGCACAGCTCTCTGGCTGATGGTGCCCAAAATGCATGATACCAGAGTTCAGTGCCTTGAGAGTTAGCTCACCTTCATTTGACACACGAGGTGCTAAAAAGTTGAATACAATGCTGCAGTTTGACAAGGGCATATGGTACGCATGATATCGTCTTTGTACTGTCGCAAAGGTTTTGGTACCAAAACAAAGCAAAACTGCCGTTCAGCAACGTGTCCAGTCGTGTTTGAGAAAGCCAAGCGAAAGCCGCGTGGCACGCTGGGACAGCGGCGACCGTACCAACGCCAAAAACCTACGCAGGCTGGCTACAGAAGAATGTCTAGCTCACATTTCTCCCTCAAAGAAAGAGCAAAAGCAGACATTAGAGCACGCAATTCCTTTTTTCCGTTACCTCATAGGCCACGCCCACTCTTTTCAGAGACTCTAGTGGACACCAAGCTTGGCGCAAACATAACTTCGGAGCTCAAACTCCTCAAGAGTCATCATCATGAAGAGAGCTGATTTTCTTTGACGTAATGATCAGGGGAGAGCGCGAACGCAGTCCCCCACTACCAGAAATTATGCAGTCGAGATTCCCACATTTGGGGAATTCGCAAAGGTCAGCACAGCCGGGGTGCAATGGCTGAGCCTCGCCCTGGGTGAACCACCTTCTTGATCATGGTATCTCCCCTGCCAGGTAAGTATGAGTTGGAAGTGTCTGAGAAGGGGCCTCCTTCCCAGGCACAGCTCTCTGGCTGATGGTGCCCAAAATGCATGATACCAGAGTTCAGTGCCTTGAGAGTTAGCTCACCTTCATTTGACACACGAGGTGCTAAAAAGTTGAATACAATGCTGCAGTTTGACAAGGGCATATGGTACGCATGATATCGTCTTTGTACTGTCGCAAAGGTTTTGGTACCAAAACAAAGCAAAACTGCCGTTCAGCAACGTGTCCAGTCGTGTTTGAGAAAGCCAAGCGAAAGCCGCGTGGCACGCTGGGACAGCGGCGACCGTACCAACGCCAAAAACCTACGCAGGCTGGCTACAGAAGAATGTCTAGCTCACATTTCTCCCTCAAAGAAAGAGCAAAAGCAGACATTAGAGCACGCAATTCCTTTTTTCCGTTACCTCATAGGCCACGCCCACTCTTTTCAGAGACTCTAGTGGACACCAAGCTTGGCGCAAACATAACTTCGGAGCTCAAACTCCTCAAGAGTCATCATCATGAAGAGAGCTGATTTTCTTTGACGTAATGATCAGGGGAGAGCGCGAACGCAGTCCCCCACTACCAGAAATTATGCAGTCGAGATTCCCACATTTGGGGAATTCGCAAAGGTCAGCACAGCCGGGGTGCAATGGCTGAGCCTCGCCCTGGGTGAACCACCTTCTTGATCATGGTATCTCCCCTGCCAGGTAAGTATGAGTTGGAAGTGTCTGAGAAGGGGGCTCCTTCCCAGGCACAGCTCTCTGGCTGATGGTGCCCAAAATGCATGATACCAGAGTTCAGTGCCTTGAGAGTTAGCTCACCTTCATTTGACACACGAGGTGCTAAAAAGTTGAATACAATGCTGCAGTTTGACAAGGGCATATGGTACGCATGATATCGTCTTTGTACTGTCGCAAAGGTTTTGGTACCAAAACAAAGCAAAACTGCCGTTCAGCAACGTGTCCAGTCGTGTTTGAGAAAGCCAAGCGAAAGCCGCGTGGCACGCTGGGACAGCGGCGACCGTACCAACGCCAAAAACCTACGCAGGCTGGCTACAGAAGAATGTCTAGCTCACATTTCTCCCTCAAAGAAAGAGCAAAAGCAGACATTAGAGCACGCAATTCCTTTTTTCCGTTACCTCATAGGCCACGCCCACTCTTTTCAGAGACTCTAGTGGACACCAAGCTTGGCGCAAACATAACTTCGGAGCTCAAACTCCTCAAGAGTCATCATCTTGAAGAGAGCTGATTTTCTTTGACGTAATGATCAGGGGAGAGCGCGAACGCAGTCCCCCACTACCAGAAATTATGCAGTCGAGATTCCCACATTTGGGGAATTCGCAAAGGTCAGCACAGCCGGGGTGCAATGGCTGAGCCTCGCCCTGGGTGAACCACCTTCTTGATCATGGTATCTCCCCTGCCAGGTAAGTATGAGTTGGAAGTGTCTGAGAAGGGGCCTCCTTCCCAGGCACAGCTCTCTGGCTGATGGTGCCCAAAATGCATGATACCAGAGTTCAGTGCCTTGAGAGTTAGCTCACCTTCATTTGACACACGAGGTGCTAAAAAGTTGAATACAATGCTGCAGTTTGACAAGGGCATATGGTACGCATGATATCGTCTTTGTACTATCGCAAAGGTTTTGGTACCAAAACAAAGCAAAACTGCCGTTCAGCAACGTGTCCAGTCGTGTTTGAGAAAGCCAAGCGAAAGCCGCGTGGCACGCTGGGACAGCGGCGACCGTACCAACGCCAAAAACCTACGCAGGCTGGCTACAGAAGAATGTCTAGCTCACATTTCTCCCTCAAAGAAAGAGCAAAAGCAGACATTAGAGCACGCAATTCCTTTTTTCCGTTACCTCATAGGCCACGCCCACTCTTTTCAGAGACTCTAGTGGACACCAAGCTTGGCGCAAACATAACTTCGGAGCTCAAACTCCTCAAGAGTCATCATCATGAAGAGAGCTGTTTTTCTTTGACGTAATGATCAGG